>NC_090252.1:43240446-43260867 GCF_037325665.1 Littorina saxatilis
ACACACACACACACACACACACACACACACACTCACACACACACACACACACACACACACACGCACGCACACACACACACACACACTCACACACACTCACACACACTCCTACCCCTCCGCACACACTCTCTTTGCGGTTTTTATTTCCGAGTCATGTCAGAACAAAACATTCGCTGCGCATGACCTTGAACCAAGACATTGATCAAAATCAAGAAAACATACATCAACGTTTATCGAGTACAAATCAGTACGTACGCGCATTCAATCAATTATGTGACAGTGCCAGAACTTCCAAAGCAAGACACATACTTACAGAGACGGAATATGATTTTGTTTCGGAAAATAATTATTAGGTACAGGTACAAATAGTTACACCTTTGATAAATGAATACAACTTATTGGAAACCAGATGTGAACATTTGAGGTAACAGCTGGACCGTCTACTCGTGTCTGCAACAATCACAGGTAAATGAAATATAACTGCATGCAAAAGATCAAAGGCTGTTAACGAGATCTAAGATTATAGTATTCATAATGTTGTTGGCTTAACTGCGCTCAGTTGTGTTGGATTTTTCCCTTGAATGACGTGGTAAACATTGGTGGATGTTATGGTGTGATATATCTTTTCATCAAGGATATAATAATATATATGAGTAAGACTAGCGTTTAATTATTTTTCCCCAAGCCAAGGTCATTCATTCTATGGAAATCTATTTACTTGCCCTATACGTGCTTCTCACGGAAAGAAGTAGGGATAACAAAGTAGATAAATACACAAAGCAGCGCTTTCAAACAATAGCAACAAGCTGGCTCCAATGTTGAATTAGCCAAGGACCTCTTTTTTCGTCGTCGC
The DNA here is from genome assembly GCF_037325665.1 of Littorina saxatilis. Lineage (NCBI taxonomy): Eukaryota > Metazoa > Mollusca > Gastropoda > Littorinimorpha > Littorinidae > Littorina > Littorina saxatilis. The sequence goes on from NC_090252.1 coordinate 43,241,300, forward strand.
AGTCGTCATTGTCATCGTTGCCGCCACTGTTCTCGTAATGGGCAGAATATACCTGCGCAGTTTCAGCGGCACAGACGACGCACTGCATATCATTTTATGCCGCGATAGGGATTATGACGAGTACTTGGCCTGTTTTCCTTTCATGCAACGTGTAGCGGGCTGGGATAATCTGCAGTGCATCGTCGGTCCTGTTGAAGTTACATAATTATGTGAGCGGAGCCCCTTACCACTGTACAAAACAGGCAAGACATTTCTAGAACCATTCTCACCTAATTCAACACCTTCTCGAAGCAAAACTAGTCACGACGCGTTATATCAAAAAGTTTGTCAAAAAACTGAACATTAACGTGGAAGATATATTTTTATAGTTCGCATTATTAAATGCTGCTTCGATTGCTGACACTTTGTAAAGCGTACACCAACGAGAAAAAGTGTTCTCTCATTAATTTTTGTCTCTGCCTCACTGATAATTCATTAAGTCAACGCAGGCCCTATGTACCTATTGCTTAGTATTTGCATGGCACACTATGAGAGACTGCTTAGGATTTTAGATGTGTTTTAGTGCAACTCTAAATTCTTAGTAAATGTTATACGGCTTAGTGTTATTAGTTTTAAGTGCAATCTTTAATTCTTAATAAATGTGATGTGTTTTATGTCTGTGATCGCCTGACACTGCATGGCAATTTTCCTCTTTTTTTTTACGGACAGTAAACTGTTGAGTCTTTGGGTCTTTGAGTCTTTGCTTAAAGGCACAGTGCAGCTCACAGCCTTCGTTTTGCGTTTTTGTTGCAGCTGAGTGCATTTACAGTTCAAAAATCCTCCTATGGTAGTAAAACAAACCCAAAACTACCCAACGACGACATCTGTGAAGCTCGACAGTTTCTTGTTCACGCGAGTGCATAAATTAACCTAGCTATTACGTGGTGTTTGGTCGGAGTTCGATTCAACTGAGTGATTCCGGCTTCCATTTTGTTTTACACAAACTCATGATGACGTCTGACATAGTTTGCTAGTGACGTGTCTTTTTGTGCATGATGTGGTGATCTACCTGATCTAAATTTAGATCCAAAAATAGGTCAAGACCAGCCGGGTCCGAGTACGAAATTAATTCGTAAAAAAATCGCAGTTCTTGACTCTTTGGGTGCAAGTCAATGAAATTTGGTAGTTCTTCTAACGGATAGCTGCCTGAGGTATGACTAAAAGCCCCAGGGGCTCCGTGCACCTGGATTTGACAAGTTCAGTACCTTTAACTCGGGATACGTTAAAATTATTCACTCGCAAACTGAAAACGAAATTATATGTGACAGTAGGCGACGCAACATGGCTGACCTAAATACCCGTCATCCCAGATTAAAAGATGAGCGAAACGCCAACTTGTCCAGCTGACATTAATTGCAAGCAGCCTTAGATGTAATCGGATGCTGCAGTGACGCTAATTAACATTGGAGCCGGTGCTCATTAGAATGCATCGAGGCGTGATGACACGAGGTTCCGCCTGACTGATTTGGCCTAAATGGTCCGCTGGACCCATTAAGCAACAGTTAACAGTTCCGCCTGGCTGATTTGACGTTGTTAACATTCATCAAATGAACATCAAAGGTAAGAAGATTGGTTTTAATATGTACGTTTATTACCTGGTTGTATGTTATGTTTCATTCAATAACACTTTATTGTCTGAATGTAACAAACAAAACAAAATTTGTGTGTGTGGCTCTTTTGGATATTTGGTTTGTAAATGTCACAATATCCACAAAAAATAAATGTGTTAAAAGAAGCTCGAACGTTGTTTTTGTTTGACATGCACGAGAATCTCGCATGTATATGACTAAGTCTCTGTCATCATTTCGTGTCGTAATTGTTTTTGTACTTTTTGGCAAAACTATCACGGATATCATTAAAAGTTCGTTGCACAACTACCACGCATATCATTAAAACGCGTTCGTACTTTGTGTGTGTGTGTGTGTGTGTGTGTGTGTGTGTGTGTGTGTGTGTGTGTGTGTGTGTGTGTGTGTGTGTGTGTGTGTGTGTGTGTGCGTGCGTGTGTGCAAAACCATAACGCATATACAGCCAAACCTGCCCTAGCGACCACCTCTGGAGAACGACCACCTGTCCAAAACGACCACCCACGGGGTCCATGGCGGGCTTTTTCTATATATAATTCCCCTTACTATAACGACCACCTGTCCATTTATACCACGTTTGATTGGTGCTTGATCTTTTATGAGAATGACAGGCGATTCGCAAAAATGTCCAGCTGATATTTAATTGCAACCAGCCTTTGATGTGGCCGCACACTGCAGTGACGCTAATTAACCTCTGGAGCCGGTGTTCATTAGAGTGCATCGGGGCACGCTGACACGAGGTTCCGCCTGGCTGATTTGACGCAACAATCATGGCGCCAGATGCTGACACGCCTGACAGACGCTTGTGTTTCTGGAATTTTTTCGAGAGTTTACGTTGCTGCCATTCTGTTCGGGGCTGTGTCATGTCGGCTTTTGCTGTCTGTTGTTGCTTGGTTGTAGCACTGTTCGTTGGAGTATGGGTTTTGTTTGTTGTATGGCGTATCTGTGTTGGGGGGGGGGGGGGTGGTCTGTGCGTATCTCTCGTTGTTCCTGTTTTGCCTTTGCCTTGTGTAATAATCCGTTTTGCTGACTATCTCTGTCTTTTTTGTCTCTGTCTTTTTTCTCTTCTTCGTGTTGTTGTTTTTTTGTTGAGCGTTCACACTGCGGAAGAGATAATTTTACGGACACCTCTCTTTCTCTCTCTCTCTCTCTCTCTCTCTCTCTCTCTCTCTCTCTCTCTCTCTCTCTCTCTCTCTCTCTCTCTCTCTCTCTCTCTCTCTCTCTCTCTCTCTCTCTCTCTCTCGTCTCGCTGACTCCCCCATCCACCTCTCTCTCCTCCACCCCACCCCCAACTCTTTCCCTGACCATCCTCCATTTCCCCGCGCAAAATCTACCGGCTTCAATCTTCTCTAGCTTCTCTATATATATATGCACATCCATTTCAAAATAGCACACGTTCAAAAACTAGCAACGACTGCACACGATGACCTGCCTAGAACACCTCTAAAAACATCAAAGAGACACGGAGATCACTAAAACCAAGGCGTCTTATTTCAAATCGTTATTTCCACTGCCCTAAAAACGCTTCACACATTTTTACTCAGTTCACCTTTTCCCAATGCAGCCTTGCTGTCAAAATGTCAAGAGTTATTATCCCCTTCTTGTCCTGTTGGAAAGCCAAGACCTTTTAAAAGCCGAGACAAAACAAAAATTGAAATAACAAAATCGATGATTAAACTCAAATTGCAAGCTCCGCAGGGTGTAGGTTGAAGATCTCTCGTTGCACGCAGCAAAGAAATTGGGTCACCCAAGTAGGCTTGAAGAAACATTTTGCTGCTGCCTGCAGAAACAAGTTTCTTTTGCCCCTTGGGCTAATAGTTCTTAATGACGCGTCATGAACAGAGCCTCGTTTCCAATCGCAATGCTGAAGATGAGGCTGCTGATTAGAAACAAGCCTTGAGGGAAGGAGGTATATCATCCTTGCTAGCGTTGCATGTATCTGTTTGGTCCACATTTCGTCATCGCAACGAAATCGACACTTTCTTCTTCTTCTTCTTCTTCTTCTTCTTCTTCTTCTTCTTCTTCTTCTTCTTCTTCTTCTTCTTCTTCTTCTTCTTTTATTGATTGTTTTTTTTTACTAATTTTTGTTGTACATATTTGTGTATTGCATTTTCTCTAAAGACAGCGTTAAAAATGTAAGCGGCGAATGGCTGCCTGAATGGCGGGGTTAAAAAAAGGTCACACATGTAGAACCCTACCCGTGCAAAAAACACGAGTTAACGTGCAAGTTTTAGCCCATGAACGAAGAAGAAGATAGGAATTTAAAACAAAACATACAAATGACACAACTTTTTTCTGAAACCTTTCAAATCATTAAGCATGTTTCCCTATCTGAGTTATAGAGTTGAACACCCCTTTGTAGACCCACTAATTTCAGACTCCCTCCCTTTTAGACTTTATTTGTGTCCCCCCCCCCCCCAAAAAAAAAAAAGTATTATTTTTGTCAATAAATAAAAAATGTCTTTGTCTGTGCACTTAAAAGACCGTTGGATCGATATATTTGTGAATGTATTATTGTGTCAATAACACACGTTCCAACAACCTACTTTCTTGTTTTTATATTACATTTAGTCAAGTTTTGACTAAATGTTTTAACATAGAGGGGGAATCGAGACGAGGGTCTTGGTGTATGTGTGTGTGTCTGTCTGTGCGTGTGTGTGTGTAGAGCGATTCAGACCAAACTACTGGACCGATCTTTATGAAATTTGACATGAGAGTTTCTGGGAATGATATCCCCGGACGTTTTTTTCATTTTGTCGATAAATACTTTTGATGACGTCATATCCGGCTTTTTGTTAAAGTTGAAGAATAGACATACAGAAAAGCGTGTTATCCTGCTCAGCGCGACCACTACCGCACTATTCTGCATGGCTTGTCGATTTCACTGCCTTTTTCACGAGCGGTGGACTGACGAAACTACGAGTATGTGGTCTTGGTGAAAAAAGCAGTGCGTTCAGTTTCATTCTGTGAGTTCGACATCTTGACTAAATGTTGTTATTTCGCCTTACGCGACTTGTTTTGTGTACTAATTTTTGTTGTACATATTTGTGTCTTGCATTTTCTCTAAAGACAGCGTTTAAAATGTAAGCGGCGTATGGCTGCCTGAATGGCGGGGTCAAAAACAGTCATACATGTAAAACCCCACTCGGTGCAAAAAACACGAGTGTACGTGGGAGTTTCAGCCCATGAACGCAGAAGAAGAAGAAGAACTTGAGAAGAAGAAGAAGAAGAAGAAGAAGAATTGATTAGCAGTCTCCTCCGAAAGCGACGTATGGCTGCCTGAATGGCGGGGTCAAAAACAGTCATACATGTAAAACCCTACCCGTGCAAAAACAAGAGTTAACGTGTACTTCAATCCTAAACTGACACCGCGCTATCCAATAAAAGTAATCCCACCTTTCTGTGATGGCAGCAGAAGCTCAGTTACATTTACACCACGACGCTGGCCAGGTAAACACGAGGTGTCCGAGACTGGACATAAGCTGCAGGTAAACGTGTCTAAGTGACCCGGAGGGTCGTTGAGGAGTCGTTGGCGGTGTGGTAATTATGGCCGGCAGTGACCACTGACCGGTGTCAATGGTCATTCCAGGCTGTTAGTGTTTGTGTCTGTTGAGTTGTTTTGGGTTGCGAGTTGACTGTGTATATATCTGCGTATCTTTGTCTTTATGGGATTGTGTGGATGTGGATTTGGAAGGTGAGAGAGAGAGAGAGAGAGAGAGAGAGAGAGAGAGAGAGAGAGAGAGAGAGAGAGAGAGAGAGAGAGAGAGAGAGAGAGAATGACAGATTGAAAGAGAGATAAAGAGAGCGAGAGATGTGGAGGGGAGGTCGGCGACGGTCGTGTGTGCGCGTGAGTGAGTGTGTGTGTATGTCTGTCTGTCTGTCTGTCTGTCTGTCTGTCTGTCTGTCTGTCTGTCTGTCTGTCTGTCTGTCTATGTCTGTATGTCTGTGTGTCTGTACATGGACGTGTCTACGAAACCGCGCAACATCAACACTAGACACAGGGCTGCCTTGCATCCACCCCCCCCCTCCGCTCCTCCTAACCCCACCCACCACCCTCCACCCCTCTCTCACCAAAACCATAGCAGCGACAAATAAATAACTGGAGAATGACATCGTGCACTATGCTGCCATGATGTTCTCCCCATCAAAGACGACACGACATGCAACAACAAAGCATCGGATATGGCAGCATGCAAACACGCTGCTTCTCATTTCACTTAAGTCTTTGAACTTGGTTCATGTTTTTGTGTGCTCTTTTTGGTTGTTGCTTTTTTTTCTGAAGAAGCTTTGATCACAAAAGGACGACATGCGACCGGTCAAAGCACTTGACAATCAAGTATGGCAGCATACTTGTGGCAAAAGGGACAACTGCAAGGATGGGTGCTATTATTAATGATGAACGAAAAACATCACTGTACAACGATTACGTATATATACCACTGTAATGTTTGTTACTGTCACTGATAGTTTACCACACACAAACATCTGCAGAAATAAATACATTTACACAATGATCACAATCCTACCTTTTGGTCCTAACATGACACCATACATACACCCCTACCAAAACATCTCAAGGAGTGCTTTTACTTTGCTTACTCTACGACAGTTAGTTGAGCGTTTGAACCACTTCTGTTTTCAAAGTAAATGCAGTCCTCCTGCGCGGTAACATTATTTGTGACGTGCCATCTTATGGTAGAACTTTGGAAGCAATCATAAGGGCCTTTCTGACCTACCGTCTTTGATCTCATTTCTTCACCGAATCTCAAACAACAGTCAAGCATTGGCATTCCGTCATCGGAGAGAGGACACGCAGTCAAAATGTACATCATAATGGCTTTTGCAAGCAGAAATCACATCAACCTGATGATCCTCCTCCAAAACTGGTGACAATGACATGCACCCAGCTATAAGCTGACATGTCGCTTCACGTTCATTGACCACGCCTGACGCCATCTTGAACTCAGGTAAAATGAGTTACTTCTCTTCGGGTCTCATTTATCCTTGACAGGATGCCCCCCCTCCCACCCCTCTCTCTCTCTCTCTCTCTCTCTCTCTCTCTCTCTCTCTCTCTCTCTCTCTCTCTCTCTCTCTCTCTCTCTCTCTCTCTCGCTCTCTCTCTCTCTCCGTAACCAGTTGGGAGGGATGTAACAATATCACGGTCTCCTTCCCACAGCAGTCTCAACATTTCGACATGTTTTGACTTTAGTACGATGTTTTTATCATAACTGTGAAGAACAGAACCGAGATCACTGTCGAAGTCGGCCATTCTACAATCACGTTCGTCTTTCGTCTTTTGATCAGAAACATTAGCGAAAAACATATGGGAGATAACTCTGTATTCTTGTTTGGGTAGATTTCGGCTTTTAGACACTTTTTCCCCCCCTGTACTCCGCGTAGCAATTATCCATCCTGTCAGAGAGACATGAGCGATAGCGTGGACCGATGATTATCAGAATGCCCTGACGCCTCATCTGTGCACATCGTCAAAGGTGACACGCAAACAAGACAGCCCAGCTGACAAAGACTGCAAAGCATGCAAGGATTCTGGCACTGATTCCAACGACGAAGCTTTGAACTCTTTGCTGCAGTAGCTTTGACGGTGAGGGTTGACTGATGCATGGAGTGGACAAAGCGGTTGAAAGGACTGCGATTTTACACAGAAACACGTTCGTATGTATGCACGCACGAACGCACGCACGAACGCACGCACATACATACAAACGTACGCACGCACCCACGCACGCACGCACGCACGCACGCACGCACGCACACCCACACAAACACACACACACACACACACACACACACACACACACAGACAGACGGACATACATACAGACAGACAGACACACACACACACACACACACACACACACACACACACACACACACACACACACTAAAAAAATCACCAACAAAACTAAAAACACCACCAGTTGTCGACAAAGACAGCAAAGCATGCAATAGTTCGGGCATTGAAGCCAGCTAAGCTTTTGAACTCGCCGCATCAAAAGCTTTGATAGTGATGGATGACTGACAAGCAGCAAAAACAAAGCGGATGACGACAAGGTTGAACCCTGACAGCTATTGCACGCAGCCTCTGTCCCTGCGTGTTTTGATCATCAGAAGAAGGGCATGTCGTGCTGTTGTGTGCATCATTTTTTTTTAACACTTCTGCGTTTTAATTACTTCGGCTGTCAACGGAATGCTTTGATGGACGGGCAATCACACTATAGGATCTAACCGTACTGGAACTGTGTGTGTGTGAGAAAAACAAAACAAGACATCAGTAATAAGGCAATGACCTGAATCAGTGGAAATCCCGCCTCTCCGCTTTTTCACTGAACTTTATGTCTGTAGGATTGTCAGATCATCTGTTTGTCTTCATTTGGCTTAAAATCACACTTCCACTCTTGCACCTCTGTCGCTGTCTGTCTGTCTGTCTGTTTGTCTGTGTCTGTATGTATGTCTCTGTCTCTGTCTCTGTCTCTCTCTCTGTCTCTCTCTCTCTCTCTCTCTCTCTCTCTCTCTCTCTCTCTCTCTCTCTCTCTCTCTCTGTAATATGTTCATGTTTTCTATTTTTTCCTGTGATTCATGTGTACCCCCCCCCCCCCCCCCATTGAAAGGGGCTGCGTCTGCGTCTGCGTCTGCGTCTCTCTCTCTCTCTCCCTCTCTCTGGGTGGCCGAGTGGTAACGCACTTGCGCTCGGAAGCGAGAGGTTGCGTGTTCAGGCCTGGGTCAGGCCGCAATTTTCTCCCCCCTTTCCTAACCTAGGTGGTGGGTTCAAGTGCTAGTCTTTCGGATGAGACGAAAAACCGAGGTCCCTTCGTGTACACTACATTGGGGTGTGCACGTTAAAGATCCCACGATTGACAAAAGGGTCTTTCCTGGCAAAATTGTATAGGCATAGATAAAAATGTCCACCAAATACCCGTGTGACTTGGAATAAAGTGTAAAAGAATTCCATCTCACACGGCATTAAGTCTCAGGGCTTGGAAACATGAATACACGCATGCAGGAAAAACAAGTCGCGTAAGGCGAAAATACAATATTTAGTCAAGTAGCTGCCATTTTTCAGCAAGACCGTATACTCGTAGCATCGTCAGTCCACCGCTCATGGCAAAGGCAGTGAAATTGACAAGAAGAGCGGGGTAGTAGTTGCGCTAAGAAGGATAGCACGCTTTTCTGTACCTCTCTTTGTTTTAACTTTCTGAGCGTGTTTTTAATCCAAACATATCATATCTATATGTTTTTGGAATCAGGAACCGACAAGGAATAAGATGAAAGTGTTTTTAAATTGATTTGGACAATTTAATGTTGATAATAATTTTTATATATTTAATTTTCAGAGCTTGTTTTTAATCCGAATATAACATATTTATATGTTTTTGGAATCAGCAAATGATGGAGAATAAGATAAACGTAAATTTGGATCGTTTTATAAATTTTTATTTTTTTTTACAATTTTCCGATTTTTAATGACCAAAGTCATTAATTAATTTTTAAGCCACCAAGCTGAAATGCAATACCGAACCCCGGGCTTCGTCGAAGATTACTTGACCAAAATTTGAACCAATTTGGTTGAAAAATGAGGGCGTGACAGTGCCGCCTCAACTTTCACGAAAAGCCGGATATGATGTCATCAAAGACATTTATCAAAAAAATGAAAAAAACGTTCGGGGATTTCATACCCAGGAACTCTCATGTCAAATTTCATAAAGATCGGTCCAGTAGTTTAGTCTGAATCGCTCTACACACACACACACACACACGCACGCACGCACACACACACGCACATACACCACGACCCTCGTTTCGATTCCCCCTCGATGTTAAAATATTTAGTCAAAACTTGACTAAATATAAAAATGGGTAGCGCCGTATACTGTATGGCAGCTCGCTTTCCCCAGGGAGAAAGCAGCCCGAATTTCTGTGAGGTTACCCTCATGGACTATATAAAATCTTATCCTTATCCTTTCTCTCTCTCTCTCTCTTTTTCTCTCTCTAATAGTCTAACTCTCTCTCCCTTCCTCCCCCTCCCCCTCTCTTTCTCTCCCTCTCTTTCTCTCTCTAACTCCTCTCTCTCTCCCCCGTCCCTCTCTCTCTCCCTCTCCATCTCCCTCCCTCCCTCTCTCTCTCTCTCTCTCTCTCTCTCTCTCCCTCTCTTTCTCTCTCTCTTTCTCTCTCTTTTTCTCTCTCTAACTCTCTCCCTTCCTCCCCCTCCCCCCCTCTCTCTCTCCCTCTCTTTCTCTCTCTAACTCCTCTCTCTCTCCCCCGTCCCTCTCTCTCTCTCTCTCCATCTCCCTCCCTCTCTCTATCTCTCTCTCTCTCCCTCTCCCTTCCTCTCTCTCTCTCACTCTCTCTCTCTCTTTGTTTCTCTCTGGAGTGAGCACATCTCAGGCTTCCGGCCGGTCGCATTTTTCCAAGCTCCTGCTTGTTCATCAAGTTTTCCTAGTTTCACGCTGTTTTGTTCAACCAAGGTTAGTACAAGTGTATGCAAGACTACAACAGTTAGAATGCCGGTGGAAAATATAGCGTTCCGTGCCATTTGTGGTGGATTTTGTGCTGTTTTTCTGAACTTCATGTGCAAACGGGTAAAAGTGACAGCAGCCATGATCAACAGTTTCACGAGAAAGTCGAGCACGGCCAGAGTACAGTGTGTGTTGTTGACAGTCATCTTACTTCATGTGTTGATGTGTGCCAATGACATTGAAAGAAACCCGGGTCCAGTGCATAGCATTCAAGAAGGCTTTGAAGAAAGACTCCACAAGATGATTCTAAGTACAAACGAGCAACACGCAGCAAGGTTGGAGGGTACAATTTTCCGCCATTTTGATGAACGATTCGCTGACCTTTCAACCAGACTAGTAGGACGCATGGAGGATTCTCTGCGAGCAGTGACTGAACAGATAGGTCTTATCCAATCCAGAATGGATTTTCTTGAAAACAGTCAGAGAGAAATGGAAGATAGACTAGAACATTTCCGCGGATCCGTTGATGACGAGCTTGATACACTAGAAGCCTTTTCCAGAAGAGACAATCTGAAGTTTTTCAACGTTCCCCAGACTGACACAAGTGGAAAAGAAAGTTATGACGTGTGTGCCACTGCCCTGATAAACGTGCTGCACAACACAGTACCAGATAAACAATGGTCGCGTGACGACATAGTACGTGCACATCGCCTTCACACGAACAGATCAGGACCGCAACCTATGATAGCGAAGTTGGCGAAGTGGTCAGACAAAATGGACATTTTAACAAAAGGCAGAGACAAGTTGAACGAGAAAGGTGTGAGGGTCGCATGTGATCTGACGTCAAGACAGCAAAGCATTATCCGACAGCATCGTGACAGGGGGATCCACGCATACTACAGGGGCAACACGCTGGTTGTGAACGGACCGCTCCAATCTCGCCGCAGCCACAGGCACCAGAACGACAAGGAACATCACAGCAGTTACGCAGCCGCAGCCCAAAACAACAGGTACATGAACGAGTACTCAGATGCTGCCAACTACGACAGGTACTCTCGTGCTGCCAACCACGACAGGCACAACGAAGCTACGCACTACGACAGGCACCAAAGCAGGTACCGTGATGCAGCGCGGCAGGATTCCAGGCTTTACGGCTGGGACCAACACCGTGACACTCACCCGCATCCACGACGGAACGACGCTCCTTCGGGTCTTTTAGAGCCCGGGGAATTCCCATCCCTGCCCCGCTCCAAACCCCAACCCGCCCCTAAATCCCCGCCTCCCTCCAAATCCCCACCCACCTCCAAATCCCCGCCTATCTCCAAATCCCCGCCCCCGCCCCCCTCCAAAATCCCGTCAGCTCCCAGCCTTACAGGCACAGACAGCGAAGCAGAGTGCCAGAGGGACCGACCACCTCACGGGGACGACAAGCCAGCGTCAGAGTCAGGGGACTCCCGAGTTTCTGCGCGCTCAGACGTCACGACAGAGGAGCCTTCGCCCGCGCAAGACGCCTTGCCCCAGTCGCCGGTGGCTGACCTTGGGGCTTCCCCGCAGGAAGACGCCATCAAACCCGTCATCGATGACGACACCACAACCGCCTCACTCCCGCTCAGTACGGTAATACAAGGAAACCCCACGAGGGTTGAACGCGATGTTGTTTTTCATGATGCCCTAGAACCAAGTAATGCCGAAAACCCCGTGCAAGGCGTGATGACCGACAGGCCACGGACAAGGTCGAGGGCTGTGGTTGATTGTGGTCGACAGCTGACACTTTGAGCCGTGGTAACGATACTGCCACGAAGTCAAATGAATGAGGGGTAGGCCGGGCCAACTGTGACATTACTCGACGGATTGTCAAATTTATGACATATAATATTGAAGTGTTGAGAAATGTTTATGACTGTGAAATAAGAGCCTACATTGAGAAGTTTGATATTGTCTTGCTAGTTGAAACGTTTTCAGTTACCTTTCCGTCCTTGATTTTTCCGTTATATGATGTGTTTCTTTCTCCAGGTTTAAAAGTTTCAGACGCAGTCACTGGGCGTCTCTCCGGTGGTGTAGCTTTGTTGGTTAAAAATGAAATTAGCCATTTCGTCGAAAGAGTAGAAACAGAATACAATAATTGCGTTGTATTAAAATTAGGAAAAGAGTTGCTGGGGTTAGAGAGTGATGTATTACTGCTTGGGACATATCTACCACCAGCCAACTCTGCCTATTACAACGAAACTGAAATTTCAAATGGTGTGTCTATTATGGAAGAGTGTATTTTGGATCTTATAGAAAACGTTAGTGATTTGCCCTTTATTTTGTTTGGAGATTTGAATGCAAGAACAGGTTCTCGGAATGCACGTGAAATGCAGTGTTTTTATGATGCAGATTACTTCAGTGTGTTCCCGTCACAGAACACTGAAGTCGAGGAAGTTTTGAAGTATGCGTGCGTGTGTCAAAAGATAAAGAGTAGGATGTTCTTGTTTTTATATTTAGTCAAGTTTTGACTAAATATTTTAACATCGAGGGGGAATCGAAACGAGGGTATGGTGTATGTGTGTCTGTGTGTGTGTGTGTGTGTGTAGAGCGATTCAGACTAAACTACTGGACCGATCTTTATGAAATTTGACATGAGAGTTCCTGGGTATGAAATCCCCGAACGTTTTTTTCATTTTTTTGATAAATGTCTTTGATGACGTCATATCCGGCTTTTCGTGAAAGTTGAGGCGGCACTGTCACGCCCTCATTTTTCAACCAAATTGGTTGAAATTTTGGTCAAGTAATCTTCGACGAAGCCCGGGGTTCGGTATTGCATTTCAGCTTGGTGGCTTAAAAATTAATTAATGACTTTGGTCATTAAAAATCTGAAAATTGTAAAAAAAAATAAAAATTTATAAAACGATCCAAATTTACGTTTATCTTATTCTCCATCATTTGCTGATTCCAAAAACATATAAATATGTTATATTCGGATTAAAAACAAGCTCTGAAAATTAAATATATAAAAAATATTATCAAATTTTTTTTTTCGAAATCGTTTTAAAAACACTTTCATCTTATTCCTTGTCGGTTCCTGATTCCAAAAACATATAGATATGATATGTTTGGATTAAAAACACGCTCAGAAAGTTAAAACGAAGAGAGGTACAGAAAAGCGTGCTATGCAGCATAGCGTAACCACTACCCCGCTCTTCTTGTCAATTTCACTGCCTATGCCGTGAGCGGTGGACCACGAGTATACGGTCTTGCTGCGTTGCATTGCGTTCAGTTTCATTCTGTGAGTTCGACAGCTACTTGACTAAATATTGTATTTTCGCCTTACGCGACTTGTTGTTTACTATGTGCATTTGTATGCTGGTACTTGAGATGTGCTCATCTCCATGAAAAGGGCCCAAGGCCTACTCATTAAAACATTCAGACTTCAGACTTCAGACTTCAGACTTCAGACTTCTCTCTCTCACTCTCTCGCATTGCAACACTGTTCACATTCTGGAAGCAGACATGAGACCACAGAAAGTTGAAAAATACTGAAATCATAAAAAAATGTACTAAAAACAACAAAATGCAATAAAAACCGTTAAAACATACCTACATTTAAAATTCGGAGGAAAAAAACCCACCCTACCCAACCCCCCAACAACAACAACATTAAAACAGTGCAGAAAAATAGACGATAATGAAACTGAAAAGAAACAAAAATAAAATATGAGAGAGAGAAAGAGAGAGAGAGAGTCTGAGAGAGAGAGAGAGAGAGAGAGAGAGTCTGAGAGAGAGAGAAAGAGAGAACGAGTCTGAGAGAGAGAGAGAGAGAGAGAGATTGTCTTACCATGGAGCCAAATGAGCCAACTGACTGGTTGGTAAGCTGGTCTTTCACTTTGGTCACGTGCTTTACAGTTGTCACATGCAATGTCAGTGCCTTCTTTCCATTTGACCCGTACCTTATAACATCTATATATACCCTAATATTTTCTCAACGGATTTGCACGAATCTCGAGAATGACCCCTGGGACCTTCAAAAATACGGAATTCAGTATAAATACTGAGAAGTCTCATCACTGGGAAGGTACCATTATAGGAACAAAACAGCAAGACAAGTCAGACAACCGCGAATAACAACACAATAAAAGCACCATTAATCAATGCCCCCTCCCCCCAAAAAAAAACCCCAAAAAAAACACACCACATAATGTAACCCAATCACAGCCGCTGCCACCCGATGAACACAATCCCGCAGACAACGAGATCGAAGTGTGACCGAGACTGACGCAGTTTACAGTCACTTTACCCAGACTGTCACCCATCAGACACCGAGACTGAAGCAGTTTACAGTCACTTTACCCAGACTGTCACCGTTAACTTGACGGCAGCGTTCCCATGGAAACGATAAGACGGAAGAAACGCTGAAGCTCATCTCACACTGCATGGATTTGTCTTAGAAAAGTTTCTTCCTGGTTTGTTACACCCCCGGTATAGGGGTGTGTATAGGTTTCGCTCGATGTGTTTGTGTGTTTGTGTGTTTGTGTGTTTGTGTTCGCATATAGATCTCAAGAATGAACGGACCGATCGTCACCAAACTTGGTGAACAGGTTCTATACATTCCTGAGACGGTCCTTACAAAAATTGGGACCAGTCAAACACACGGTTAGGGAGTTATTGGTGGATTAAGATTCTACAAGGACTTATACAGTGACATATTCATGGTCAAAGGGAAATAACCTTCTCAGTTGGTGGCAGTGAGAATGGTTATTTCCCTTTGACCAACGGGGGTGTTTTTCCTACCTCGAAGGAATTTCTTGTTTAAATAGTTCTCATGTCCACCACCGGCAAACAAAAGGGAGGCTGCACCAGTGTTAGCCTACAATCAATTATATTGTAGAAACTAACACAAAGAATAAGTAATACAAACCTGTACTGTACCTATAAAAAAACAAAACAGGATGTGTGTATTCAGCAAACGGTTAACCATCCAGTGTGATATAGAGACGGTGAACACACGAACGCAAAGATAGGAAGACAAGACATCGATACTGAGAGAGTAGGACTGACTGACTGACTGACTATTAGGGTTTAACGTCCTCTTAGACCAACTGGTCTATATTGGGACAGGTATTGGTAATTCGTTGAAGATATGGTGTGATACTTTGATTCGAACAAGCCCGCTGTGGCTGTCTTCTTCGACACACCAGCGTTGGGTTTGTCTCGTCAAAGTATCGAAATACGATCATGATAATCGGAGACGAGAGATGATGCATGCGTGTCTTCGTGTTTTCCAAGCCCTGAGACTTTCGCTGTGAACGTGGGATCTTTTTCGTGCGCATGTGTGCACACGGGGGTGTTCGGACACCGAAGAGAGTCTGCACAAAGTTGACTCCGAGAAATAAATCTCTCGTCGAACGTGGGGATCGAACCCACGCTGATAGCGACCAACTGGCTACAAAGCCAGCGCGCTACCAACTGAGCTACGTCCCCGCCCAGAGAGTAGGAAGAAGGGAGGGGGCCGGATCTGTATGAGAAGCATCAGCAAGAAAACTAAGGTCCCACAAACGATTTTGACCAGTGCGAGCGGTCAGAGGGTTAATGGCCACTTTCGCCTCGGTGCATCCCTCTCTTCTGGCATTACTGATGTCCGGAGAGTCCGCAGCAAACTGACCACTTCCGCAAACTGACCAGTGGCGTCTCACAGTCTCATCTTAGTGGCTCTGTTCCCAACTGACCAACATGCATTTTGGGGATACAAAGGAAGTACTTACAGTGATGATGAGGAGGGGTTGTAAACTGTTTTTTGAGTAGGAGATGTACAGCCAGATCCATGGATGGATGGATGAATGAATGGATGGACAAACGGACGGACGGACGGATAAGATGCATGACAAATGTCCAGGGAAAAACAGATAAAACCGACTTTGTTTGTAATAGTATGCTCAGTGCATTGTGTGATGTATTTTTGCCACAGGAAACAAAGACTTAACAAATGCGTCTTCAACACAAACCAGCCTTAAAATATACCACTATATAAAGCACATACCAACATCCACGAATCAATATATACTATACCACTTCCAGAAAAAGCACACCCCACTGGCCACAATCATTCACGCATCGAACAAAGGTCCTTTCAATGACTGACCGCAAACGGACAAGATATCATGTCCATTTCATCTGAATGGACAGGACATGACAGAGAGGGTGCGTTCAGACATGACATCCATCATGATGAGCTGAATTCATTAACTGACCACAGGTTGGAACTTGATCCCTGGACATCGACAATTCGGGGAGGTGGAAGAGGAAGAAATAAGGCCAGAGAGAGAGAGAGAGAGAGAGAGAGAGAGAGAGAGAGAGAGAGAGAGAGAGAGAGAGAGAGAGAGAGAGAGAGAGAGAGAGAGAGAGAGAGAGAGAGGGAGACAGAGAGAGAGAGAGAGAGAGAACTCTGAACTCTGAACTCTGAACATTTATTGAATAAACACAAGGCGAGAGAGAGAGAGAGAGAGAGAGAGAGAGAGAGAGAGAGAGAGAGAGAGAGAGAGAGAGAGTGAGAGAGAGAGACAGAGAGACAGAGAGAGACAGAGACAGAGAGGGACAGAGAGTGAGAGGGAGAAAGAAAGAAAGAGAGAGAGAGAGTGAGAGAGAGAGAGTGAGAGAGACAGAGACAGAGAGAGACAGAGACAGAGAGGGACAGAGAGGGAGAAGAGAGAGAGAGAGAGAGAGAGAGAGAGAGAGAGAGAGAGAGAGAGAGAGAGTGAGACAGAGACAGAGAGAGTGAGACGGAGACAGAGAGACAGAGGCAGAGAGACAGAGAGAGACAGAGACACAGAGAGACAGAGAGTGAGAGGGAGAAAGAAAGAGAGAGAGAGAGAGAGAGAGAGAGAGAAGAGAGAGAGAGAGAGAGAGAGAGAGAGAGAGAGAGAGAGAGAGAGAGAGAGGGAGAGGGGGGAACAAAACGGAGTAGAGGAGGGCGAACATCCAGAAAGAGACGGAGACAATCACCGAGACAGAGTCAGAGACAGAAAGAGACCCAGAGGCTAAACAGACACACACACACACTGAGGACCTGAAACTTACAATTTCGCTGATCCACTAGGACATCATGTGTCAGGTACTATCCCAAAAATGTTTGATTCAGTATTCCTGTTTGGCTTTCTGAAACATATTAGAGAGAGAAGTTGAAGGCAAATCTGTAAAATGATTGATCAGTCTTTGTTATAATATTTAAAGAAAGACCCGACAGCGTAGACAAATAAACAAAACAAAAACATTTGTACGCAAACTCTATTAAAATATTAAAAAAATATTAATACAGAGCTTCTACTGAAAATGGAATTTATTGTTTGCAATGTTGATATGTTGACATAGCCAGAGAAAGAAAAGAAAGAAAAAAAGAAAGAGAGAGAGAGAGAGAGAGAGAGAGAGAGGGAGAGAGAGAGAGGGCGAGAGAGAGAGCGAGAGAGAGAGAGAGGCAGGGAGAGAGAGAGGCAGGGAGAGAGAGAGAGAGAGAGAGAGAGAGAGAGGCAGGGGGGAGAGAGAGAGAGAGAGAGAGAGAGAGAGAGAGAGAGAGAGAGAGAGAGAGAGAGACACACTCACACATACGCGACCCCCACACACACAACCTCCCCCCCCACCCCCCCACACACACACACATAATCCCCCCCCCCTTCTGTAAGTCAAGGCGGTATCACCTGTCCTGCCCGAACAGGTAGACAGGGCTACAGATTATTTTCCGGCAGCGCCAATCCCAGGTAATCCCCGGACACATTAATCTCAACACTCACCTGTCAGGGGGATTCCCACCTGTGTCCGCAGGTCAAGGAATACAATGTCACAAGACAGTGGAGACAGACACTCTCCGCGAAGAACGGGGCGGGTTAGTGTGCAGTGTGTGTGTCGAGGAGGAGGTTGTGATGGAAAAGTTAAAGAGTAGGGGGGGGGGGGGGGGGTAGGAGGGTCGGAGATAAAGAGTGAGAGAGACAGATAGCTAGATAGGTAGATAGGTAGAGAGAGAGAGACAGACAGACAGGCAGAGACAGAGAGCGAGACAGACAGACAGAGAGAGAGACAGAGAGACAGAGAGAGAAAAGAGAGAAAAGAGAGAGACAGAGACAAAGACAGAGAGAACGAGAGACAAAGAGAGAGACAAAGAGAGAGAGAGAGAGAGAGAGAAAGAGAAAGAGAGAGAAAGAGAGAGAGAGAGAAAGAGAGACAGAGAGAGAAAGAGAGAGAAAGAGAAAGAGAGAGAGAAAGAGAGAGAGAGAGAAAGAAAGAGAAAGAGAGAGAAAGAGAAAGAGAGAGAGAGAGAGAGAAAGAGAGATAAAGAAAGAGAGAGAGAAAGAGAGAGAGAGAGAGAGACAGAGAGACAGACAGAGAGAGAGAGAGAAAGAGAGAGAGAGAAAGAGAGAAAGAGAAAGAGAGAGAAAGAGAGAGAGATATATAGAGAGAGAGAAAAAGAGAGAAAGAGAGAGAGAGAGAAAGAGAGAGAGAGAGAAAGAGAGAGAAAGAGAGAGAGAGAGCGAGCGAGAGAGAGAGAGAGCGAGCGAGAGAGGTAGGACTCCGTGGCTGAGACAGATAGACGGAGGGGGGATGTTGGAGAGGAAATGCTATTTGTATCGATCTTTTTTACATGTGTTCAATTCCTTTCCTAGCTATATCTGTTCTATATTTGTGACCCAGGCAGTGTTCTTTTCTCAAGCGACTCCCCACCCACCCCCTCCCTCCGTCTCGTCCTTCTTCCACATACATCAGTCCTTTTCCTTCCACCCCCACCCCTTTCACTTCAAATCCCCCTTCTCCGAATGCCCTTGCCACATCTAGCAGACCCCCTGCGGGTTAGGGGGACGAATTTACCCGATGCTCCCCAGCATGTCGTAAGAGGCGACTAACGGATTCTGTTTCTCCTTTTACCCTTGTTAAGTGTTTCTTGTATAGAATATAGTCCATTTTTGTAAAGATTTTAGTCAAGCAGTATGTAAGAAATGTTAAGTCCTTTGTACTGGAAACTTGCATTCTCCCAGTAAGGTAATATTGTACTACGTTGCAAGCCCCTGGAGCAAATTTTTGACTAGTGCTTTTGTGAACAAGAAACAATTGACAAGTGGCTCTATCCCCTCTCCCCCCTTTCCCCGTCGCGATATAACCTTCGTGGTTGAAAACGACGTTAAACACCAAATAAAGAAAGATCTAGCAGAGACACACAAGACAGCAGGATCCACCAAGTAGCTAAATTAATCCGCCAGACAGAGGCGGAGGCATAAGACGGTGCGGCGGCAAAAGGTCAGAGGTCGTTAGTGTCCTAAGCGTCGTCGACGGCGCAGTAATCCACTTTCATGTCAGCGCTGACGTCATAAACATCATGTCAAACTGTCACAAAAGCAACGTCAGCGTCGAGATAACGCGACGCGCAACGAGAAAGCAAGTGTCTGTTATGCTGTTAGCGAGGTGCGAGAATGTCAAAAGATCATGAGATCAAGAAGAAGAAGAAGAAGAAGAAGAA
>NC_090252.1:43261067-43278567 GCF_037325665.1 Littorina saxatilis
AGACAGACAGACAGACAGACAGACAGACAGACAGACGGACAGACAGACAGAGTAGTTATCAGACTCACGCACACTACACAACATGTATCGACAACCAAGCAAACTAACAACCTTGTGTCGAATGACGACACCAACGCCGAAAGATCATAACAAATTTTTTCTTTTTTTAATATGTTTTTTTTACCCCCCCGTCTCCCCACCCCACCGTTTTTTTCTCTCCATTGTCCTATTTTTTTATGCTCCTTTTTATCCCTCATCCCTCGCAGGGCCCCTTCGAGCGGCTCATCGGCGCGCGCGAGGTTGGAATGGAAGGGGGTTAATCAGGCGTAAATCGCCCGCGCGTGAGAGGGGGACTCGCGAGGGCCTAAATGAATGATTGTGATATTAATATCGGACGAGGGGGCTTGATTCCGTCTCGCCTGATTGAACTCAGATGCTGCACGCGTCGATACTGTCGATCGTTTTCCACTCCGCCTTCGCCGCGGCCTTGCCAGTGCGCAGGCGCGAGAGAGCTGAGAGGCCGATATAGTTATTAGCTGTTGCCATGGGGCCGCAAGATACAAAGTACGATATACCCCTCTTGTGTATATTTTGACGGGAAACTGACATTAGGGGAGGGGATTAAGGGTGTGAGTGTGTTGATGCATATGATGAAGTTCATCTTGTCAGATATAAGCTATTTTACCATGTTAGGCAAACAAAATGTGCACCCTAACTAAAGCATACATTTCTGTGTCATTTCATTCAAACTTTGTACGCCATTTAAGGTAGTCAACTTAATTATCTGGCACAATGTTTGGATCAAGATTTCCTTTGTAGGGACTCAAGTAAAAGTACCCCGAAAATCGATCTGACAAAAACGTAAGAAAACTATAAACAAATCGACGAAACCTTCGTCAACATTGAACAAAACTATGCGCTAAGACAATCATATCTTATGTTGATAAATTCTGTGTATGCTGTATGTTATGATGTGTTTATGTGTATATAAAAGAATTTAAAAAAAAAAGAAAAAAAAAGACATTGACAGTTTATTAGAGAAAAAGCGATTCTGGTCTGTGTATTCCGAAGTCTTCCGTGGCCAGGTCCTGAAAAAAAGAAGAAAAAAAAAAGAAAGAAAAAAAAAAACATTGACAAAACTTGGTAACTTTTACGTACGATGAGAAAGTCAGTTCAATCTACTCAGAACAGGTAGTTCTGTGTAACTGGCTTGCGTATTTCTTTTGAAGTGCCATTCCTACTGATGCAGGTATTGATCGCATGACCGGTCAAAAACGGGAGTTTCTTGTGCAAATATTTGTTATGGTGAAAGGAATCAGCACGAAATGAACAAGTTATGGTCAATAGTTGTCCAGAAACAACATCTTAACAACAGTCGAACCTGCCCATTGCGACCACATAAGGTTCTCCTACAATGTTTCTGGGCTAAAATTATGAATAACCATCCCATTCCAACTTATAATTGCGAAAAAACCTACTCAAACATGCACATTAACAAACAAACAAACAAACAAACAAACAAACACACAAATGTAATGTATGTTTGATGGTGTATGCTTTTAATTAAGCGTTGTTGACTATGAATGTAGATGTAAATGCTTGTATAACTGTGTTTTAATTTTAAATGTGTCAAGCGCAAAGAGCATAATTGTAAAGTTATGATGTTGCGCTATATAAATGCTCATTTATTATTATTATTATTATTAAACAAACAAACAATGAAACAAAAAAACACAAAATCTAACAAACAAACAAACAAGCAAACAAACAAACAACCCTCCCCCCACTATCTCTCTTGATGATCTTTATAACCACCCCCACCCCCGTCACCCCTCCCCCCCCCCCCCCCCCCCCCCCCCCAGTCACCACCCCCCCTCCCTCATTCAGCGCCCCAAAGGAGTTGTCTTAAGGTCAATGCACACGACCCTGTTTTGATTTTCTCGAGTCAGGTCGTTAGCTCTTCCAGATTGCTGTGATGAGAACAGTTGCTCGAGTGGCAAATATCTTCATGTTTCGCCAAACACGAAGACAGCGTGAAACACCCCGTAACCTTTTTCCCTACACTCTTGATTTTCTTGTCTATTATTTTTTGTTCTCTAATGTTTTGGGCTTTTTTTTGGGTCGGTGTTTTGGGTATTTTGAAAGTTGTTTGGGGTTTTTCGCCAGTTTTCGTTGTCAGCGTTTTATGCTTTTCGTCAGTGTTTTATGCGTTTTGTGTTTTTCGTCGATGTTTTTAGGCGTTTCGTTAGTTTTTGGCGCCGTCATTTTGCCGAAATGAAGCGAAAGCCGAAGTGTGATGCATCGTTCTCTTTTACGGCACTTCATCAAGCTAGGTTGTTTGCCGGCGGGTTTTATCTGAAAGCAAGAAGCAAAAAATATCGCCTATCGCAAAGACTCTGTCTCTCCGATAGGATTTATTCCTGTAAATTCAGCGGAAGAAAATCTCGATGCTTTCAAACCCTCGAGTGCTGTGGGAAGGAGGGTGTTCCCGGTGGCTCAGTTGATAATGGTGTCCACTGTTTTTGATGAGAAGGGGAAGGCAATGTGGTGCGAGTTCACAGGTGAAGAAAAATGTTGCCACGCTGAATTCAAGATTATTTTTTTTGTGTTGGGTTTTATTTGTCTGTAGAAATTTTACGTATGCAGTACCTCTTAGTGATAGATTTAATATGATTTGATGACTGTTTGACATTTGATCATAACTAGTGCAGTGATAATGAGCTCTAGCACTGTCGTGATGGTGTTGACACTATATTTTGCCCAATTGAGTCTAACTACCTGATGGCTAATCTACTGTGATACCTGTGATAACTGATGATGATTACTGTTATTGGTTTTATGTGTTTGGTTGGTCTCTTCTTTGGTAGTGCAATAGCGTTAATTATGGATTGTTGTTATCATCATTTACATAAAAACTTATCTGTTAATCCAAACAATGATATAATTACTGTGATGTTCTTAACTACACTTTAACATGGAATGTATGTATGTATGTATGTATGTATGTATGTATGTATGTATGTATGTATGTAGGTATGTATGTAGGTATGTATGCATGTGTGTTGGTGTGTCGGTGTGTCATGTGTGCAAGAAAAAAGGGTATGGTAGTTGTACATATATTACTTTAGATATTTTTATCATGGGTTTTATGAATTTTCTTCTCTTATTCTTTTATAATTATTAATTAATGACCTATTTGTGCTGATGACCAATTTAATTTCCTTTGTTGGATCAATAAAATGTTATGAGTTATGAGTTATGAGTTATGTTTATCCACTATTTTGACGGGGACGGGGAAGGGGAAGGGGAAGGGGAAGGGGAAGGGGAAGGAGAAGGGGAAGGGGAAGGAGAAGGGGAGGGGGAGGGGAAGGAGAAGGGGAAGGGGAAGGGGAGGGGGAGGGGGAAGGAGAAGGGGAAGGGGAAGGAGAAGGGGAGGGGGAGGGGGAAGGAGAAGGGGAAGGGGAAGGAGAAGGGGAGGGGGAGGGGGAAGGAGAAGGGGAAGGGGAAGGGGAGGGGGAGGGGGAAGGAGAAGGGGAAGGGGAAGGAGAAGGGGAGGGGGAGGGGGAAGGAGAAGGGGAAGGAGAAGGAGAAGGGGAAGGGGAAGGGGAGGGGGAGGGGGAAGGAGAAGGGGAAGGGGAAGGAGAAGGGGAAGGAGAAGGAGAAGGGGAAGGGGAAGGGGAGGGGGAGGGGGAAGGAGAAGGGGAAGGAGAAGGAGAAGGGGAAGGGGAAGGGGAGGGGGAGGGGGAAGGAGAAGGGGAAGGGGAAGGGGAAGGGGAGGGGGAGGGGGAAGGGGAAGGGGAAGGGGAAGGAGAAGGGGAAGGAGAAGGGGAAGGGGAAGGGGAAGGAGAAGGGGAAGGGGAAGGGGAAGGAGAAGGAGAAGGAGAAGGGGAAGGGGAAGGGGAAGGGGAAGGGGAGGGGGAGGGGGAAGGGGAAGGGGAAGGGGAAGGGGAGGGGGAGGGGGAAGGAGAAGGGGAAGGGGAAGGGGAAGGGGGAAGTGGAAGGGGAAGGGGAAGGGGAAGGGGAGGGGGAAGGGGAAGGGGAAGGAGAAGGGAAAGGGGAGGGGGAGGGGGAAGGGGAAGGGGAGGGGGAAGGGGAAGGGGAAGGGGAAGGGGAAGGGAAGGGGAAGGGGAGGCACAGATGAAGACACATTCTGCCCCGCTGAATTCAAGATTAATCACTTTTATTGGATTTTATTTGTCTTTTGACTATTTACTGCTCGTTGAATGAATTAAAGGGTTTTCAAATAAGCCAGCTTGACTGTTTTAGTTTCAAACGTTTAGTAGTATATGTGTAGAAAGTTTATAGTGCTGCGTTCTTGGATGGAAACCCGTTAACACTTTCTACCCCACCTATATGTTGACGAAGTTTTTTTTTAGCCGAGACTAGCAGCTGTGCTGCAGCAGGTCACTCAGAATTGTAGTAACTGTGTAGAAACTGTGTATCAACACGATGGAATGCAGGCGTTAGATCGACTGGAGTGACTGTGTGTACGGATATAATTATCAGTACCAGGTCAGACAGAGCCATATGAGTGGGTATGGATATATCCGTACCTGTGAGACAATGAGTTAAAGAGCAAACCGATACAAAGTCAAACATATCCTTCTCAACATTAGCCAAATTATCCTATTCAGGAAGCAGGACCCTCGGGCACCAATAAAGGATTGTAGCAACAGGAGAAAACGAAATTTGCCATTTCTGCAAATGTAAAACCTTTTATGAAAAAAAAAGATAAATACATATTTCATTATTGAAAAATATGTGTTACGTGACAATCATGTTGTGAGAACGGGGGCCCATGGGAACTCAAATGATAGAACTGTTTTTAAGAGAAACAAATGGTGCATAGTATCCAGTGACCCATTGATAATTGATTTGTGATGCTGTTTACGAGTAGTAAAGAGGACATAGACACAACAATATCATTTCGACAACAAATTGTTTTTTTTTGTCTCCACATCTTAGCATTGTGATGGCTATTACACGCAACTCAGCAATTTTCTCTATCATTGTCGTTAAAAGCATTGGGCATGTGACCGTGTGTGTTTTACTGCGTTCAAATAAATTGGAAAACACGAATCAGGACCTAATGATAAAAAATTAGACAAGGTTTAATTCCTTTGGGACCCAGTGCTGGTAGGAACATTGCATATAAACCCAAATGAAAATAAACAGATGAAATTTTAAAAAAGTTCGAGTTTCACGTATCATTAATCTCTTCCATAATCAGATAGCCTCGTTAGGAACGGCCCGGCAATACTTCATATTTCCATAACTGGCATTTTCATGGCCGTTTTATTTTGCAATCTCTTCAACTCAGGCGAGAAATTCCAATGCATTTTCCAGCCCTGGGGTAATTAGCAGCATTTTCATTGGACCGATCCCCTAATGCATGCAACAACCATCCCAACCCCTCTGCACCACAAATCTCTCACCCCTTTAAAAAAACAAAAACCAAGCCGATATCATCCTCGGTGTCCAAATGATCCTTTCCGTGTTAGAACCATCTCGCAAAAAAATTATGATATGCAGAGAATAGCCATAAAGCACGGACAAAAATGACAAAGAGCTTTGGGCGAATGTGACCGAAATCCCCGCTCTTGTCGAATTGTGCGTTGTTTATGGGATCGCAAAGGCGCCTATGATGCCGCAATGCATGTTGGGATGTCGCTTTTATTGCGCGAGCTTCACACCCCGTGGCTTGCAAAACAGATTCCCTTCCCATCATCCCCCAAACGAACGCTTCCGGCAAGGACCCGGATGTGACATCTGCAAACTGCTGTCTGCGTTGGCTACCTCGGTGGAGGGTGCTCTAAACAAACTCCTCGTGCGGAAGTCATGTAGCGTTTGTTTTGAAGTCACCCAGGAGGGCAGATAATGCGGTGTAATATTCTACTTGAAGTCATGCTGACCTAATGATTCTTGAAAAATGTCAAGACTTGCCAAAACGTGAACAGTTTTGTGTGTGAGTGCCAGTGTGTACTCACTACCAACAAACAAAAAACAAAAAGAGAAAAAAAAAGAAGAAAAAATTATTCAAAAGGCAAAATGGCTTGGTCCTTTACTCTGTGATCTTGACAACTAAAGTTGACTTTGCAAGATCAGAAAATTTAATGAGGGTCAAATACAAATTTAGACTCGAGATATTTGTATTTTCTTAATTAGAAATAAAGATAAGATATAAGATAAGATAAGATTTTATATAGTCCATGAGGGTAACCTCACAGAAATTCGGGCTGCTTTCTCCCTGGGGAAAGCGAGCTGCCATACAGTATACGGCGCTACCCATTTTTTTTCCTGCATGCGTGTATTCATGTTTCCAAGCCCTGAGACTTAATGCCGTGTGAGATGGAATTTTTTTACACTTTATTCCAGGTCTCACGGGTATTTGGTGGACATTTGTATCTATGCCTATACAATTTTGCCAGGAAAGACCCTTTTGTCAATCGTGGGATCTTTAACGTGCACACCCCAAATGACGTAAAGAGAAAGTTACGTGTCCTTCCATGGCTCTGTTTGCTGCACGTTGGATCACGCTGAGTCTTCTTGACTTTTGATGTAAAACTGTTTAAAAGAAAAAGCATTTACGGTGAAGACAATTGTATCGTGAAGTTCTGTGACGGAAACAAAACATTTCTTCTTTACAGTGCTACACTCGTTATGGTAGCACCTGCAGTACCAAGCAGTCATACCTAAAGTACCATCATGAGACTGCAATCCAGCAAACCACTAATGGACTATTACAGAAAGGAAACGATCAGCAGCATTGCTAAGCTTATTTGCAGATATGTAATTTTTGGTATACATCGTTTCGCCATACATCATTTCCGGGGCTAATAAGACAGGCTCGGCCTCTCTCGCTCAGTCCTTGGCATTTAGTCACTCAGGTTAAGACTCCCCCGCAGAATACGGCTGAACGAAGTTGTCATTTACGAATGTGAATGACTGACAATTCTCTGCAGATGATGGCAAGGTTATGAGACGGATGAGTATGGGAGGCCAAAGGTGGCACCATCAGAAAATGAGCGATGATTGCTTACTGTGTTTACGAGTGGAGCGGTGATGGAGAGTTCGGCTTGATTTTGCTGGAAGTGTTCATTTGTCATTTCTACGAGTATTGGAATGGTCTTTGCTTAGTGTGGATGACTTGGACTGGCAGACATGGACAAACATGCAAGATACGTTGCCTGAGATATTGCGACAGATTAAGACACCGTAAGTGGCTTGATCAACATTTTTCAAACTACTACATTAAAGACAGGAATAACTATATAAGTCTTCAAATACCTTCAAACTACTACATTAAAGACAGGAATAACTATATAAGTCTTCAAATACCGCAGTTTGTGAAAAAAAGATGCCGCGTTTAGTTGTTTTCACACACTTCGCAATGACAAAGACAATAAAACACACACACACACACACACATACACACACACACACACACACACACACATACACACACACACACACACACACACACACACACACACACACACACACACACACACCCACGAACACACACACACAAACACAAACACACACAAACACTCACACACACACACACACACACACACACACACACACACACACACACACACACACACACACACCAGGAACAGCATTAACACACCCAAAAATGTAACGAAAAACAAACAAATAATAAAGCAAACTTACAAACGAAAACAAACATATATAAACAGTCACTCGATCCAGTAAACTTTATTCATTGGTAGACATACGAAAATAAACAACCCTATTCATCTTTTGCTCAAGTTAGAAAGGACAAAACTGAACATCATATTTGTTCAAACCAAAAATAAAACACAATAGCAAACTATGTCATTTTGTTTTTTGCACTATTCCTTATCTTTTTCTTTCCCTTTTATGTAATTATTTTTTTTAAAAAGACCAAAGAAATACTGTCCTCACGTGTTTGACGAAAACGAAACGAATAACTATTTGTGAATTGTTATTCGTTTCGTCTTCGTTAAACACGTGAGTACAGTATTTATGTGTCTTTTTGTTTCTCGCTCTCACGCGCAGTCACCATTGTTCTGCTTTAATTATTCTTTTTCAATCATATTTTTTGTCAAGCAAATAACCGCTACTACTTCATGGCTGTCTTGTTACAAAAAAATCCCCGTTTTGTTCCCCCGGATGTTGAGTGGTCATTTCAACAAAGACTGACAGAGTCTTGCGTTAACGTAATTATTTAATCTAAGTATGGCTGAGGAGACTAGTGCCACACAGCTGATTGAACTATTCCACAACCGCCTTCGACCGAAGGTCAAACAATGCCTTTTAAGAATCAATCCGTTTGGGGATTTGTCTTGAAGATTGGCGAGGTTTAATGAAGCGTGGAAAAACTTTGGCTAGCCATTTAATTAAAACAATGCATTCGTCACAGAGAACCAGCAACCCCCAGGGGTGTGGTTGACAGTAACAGATTCTTTGTTCTCTGCAAAACAAACTAGCTAGCTGTCTGGTTTTTTTTTCTTCAGATAGTTAAAAGTTTGCTCATGCCCACAACAACAAATGAAGTGACGAAAAAACAGACGAGCTAATTAATTGAGAGGTGATTAATGACAGATTGAAAATTTGTTTCTGTCTTTGAAACTCCCTGGATGCAGTGACCACCTCAGTGCCCCAGAGATGTCTCTTTATTTTTAATTTAATTCTTGTTTGCTTTTTGAGCCTGTCTGTCTGTCTGTCTGTCTGTCTGTCTGCCTGCCTGTCTGTCTCTGTGTCTGTTATTGTATTTCTGCTTGCTTGTTCTTTTATTTGCTACTGTGACCCAATTCCTTGCTGTTTTCTTCCACTTTTGTGTCATTTTTCTTGTATTTTTTAAGTGTTTAGAATCGAATTTTGTTAAACATTTTTTTAAACTCTTCGTGCTATCTTCAAAACAGTTTTATGTCACATGAGTTTGACAATACCTTGGAGATTATTTACTGTCCATGAGCATGCTTTGAAAATTAAGAACACACACACACACACACACACACACACACACACACACACACACACACACACACACACACACACACACACACACACACACACACACACACACACACACACACACACACACACACACAACAAAATCAAAAAGAAACTGGTGGAATAAAAACGTGGAACTAGAACAACAAACAGGATCAAACTTATTAAAACCGCTTGATCAATGAGGCCTGCTCTAACAACATACACGCCTCTATCTGTGAGTGCAAAGGGAGAGTGAAACGAAGGGAGAGAATTAATTAGAGACTTAGAGTCACCTCCCTTGCAGCCATTAGTTTCTCCTTAATCAGGGCAAGATTGGTTTTTCCGCGTCACCGTCTCGCGATGTCACGACTGACGGCGCGAGATTGGGCGAGATTGATGATCAAAACGAGGGTAATTTGACATCATCCGTCTCCTTCAACCGGTCTGTCAGATTTGCCATTGGAGTCCGAGTCTTTGCGAGAGAAAAGAGTGTGTGTAATGATATGCATGTGACTTTGTCGATTTTCTGTCTTTTTTTTGTTACTCTTTTCTTTTTTATGTGTGAGTGTGTGTGTGTGTGTGTGTGTGTGTGTGTGTGTGTGTGTGTGTGTGTGTGTGTGTGTGTGTGTGTGTGTTTGTGTGTGTTTGTGTGTGTGTGTGTGTGTGTGTATTTCTTTCTCCTCACCCCCCTCCCTTTTGACTAAAAATAGCAGATTTTTTCCCCTGTTGCTGGTAACTATCCCGCTGTTGTTTTATGCTGACTAATCAAATAATTGATTGCATGATATTGCTGCAGTTTTACTACGGATTTTAGGGCGGGGATGTAGCTCAGTCGGTAGCGCGCTGGATTTGTATCCAGTTGGCCGCTGTCAGCGTGAGTTCGTCCCCACGTTCGGCGAGAGATTTATTTCTCAGAGTCAACTTTGTGTGCAGACTCTCCTCGGTGTCCGAACACCCTCGTGTGTACACGCAAGCACAAGACCAAGTGCGCACGAAAAAGATCCTGTAATCCATGTCAGAGTTCGGTGGGTTATAGAAACACGAAAATACCCAGCATGCTTCCTCCGAAAGCGGCGTATGGCTGCCTAAATGGCGGGGTAAAAACGGTCATACACGTAAAAGCCGTGGGAGTTTCAGCCCATGAACGAACAAACAAACAAACTACGGATTTTGAAACCACTGATTTGATGGTCGTAAAGTAGTTATTGGCTTTTTGTTTTGAGGAAGATAAGTTAAAATTGTCATGCCTTGATCGATGGACATTTTATTTAAAGTGTTTATGAATCAGTATAGCCTCACCCTTGTAATCTATCTTTTGAGTAAATAAATGTATATATTACAGAGTGTGGCATTTTGAATTATTTTACTTGGACGATTTATGTTTCGAAACATTTCGTTGCTGGAAACTGCCATGTGGATTCTACATTCTGACTAATCAGATATCTGATCGAATGCTACGATTATCTCTTTCAGTGACGCGGTGGTAAGACGTCGGTCTCTTAATCGGAAGGTCGAGGGTTCGAATCCCGGCCGCGGCCGCTTGGTGGGTTAAGTGTGGAGATTTTTCCGATCTCCCAGGTCAACTTATGTGCAGACCTGCTATAGTGGCTTATCCCCCTTCGTGTGTACACGCAAGCACAAGACCAAGTGCGCACGGAAAAGATCCTGTAATCCATGTCAGAGTTCGGTGGGTTATAGAAACACGAAAATACCCAGCATGCTTCCTCCGAAAGCGGCGTATGGCTGCCTAACTGGCGGGGTAAAAACGGCCATATACGTAAAAGTCCACTCGTTCAAAAACACAAGTGTACGTGGGAGTTTCAGCCCACGAATGTAGAAGAAGAAGAAGTGTAATTTTATCATGGCTTTTGGAAGAAAACTGTCTGAGATATTGAATGTAGTAAAGTAGCTAAATTTTTCCTATCTTTGTTCGCTCTAATATAATACGTTGACATCAGTATTATGTATCGTTTGGTCCTTACATTCCAGCATGAGTAAGAACTAGTCGCCTCTAAAGACAGGTTGAAATAGAACGGTTGATTCGCATGTAAAAAAAAAAAAAAGTTTTTTGAATTGTGGTAGTTTGCTTCATTCAACTTTGTCAAGATAATTAATTTTTAATGAAGATTCAATTATCCTGTCATGCAGATACACCCAGACACGTTAACGCTTACTATTTGTTCTGCCTCCTGATAATACAAGGGATCGACCAAAAGTGGCCGTTAAAGACAGGTGGTCGCTATGGAAAGGTGACTAACAGAAAACTCGTCGGGGATTCTTTACTGGTGTACAGGTGGTCGTTACTGAGAGGTGTTCGTTACTGAGAGGTGTTCTTTACTGACAGGTGGTCGTTACCAAAAGGTGGTCGTTACCGAGAGGTGGTCGTTACCGAGAGGTGGTTGTTACCGACAGGTGGTCGTTACTACAGGTGGTCGTTATCGACAGGTGGTCGTTACCGAGAGGTGGTCGTTACCGAGAGGTGATCGTTACCGAGAGGTGATCGTTACTGAGAGGTGGTCGTTACCGAGAGGTGGTCGTTACCGAGAGGTGGTCGTTACCGAGAGGTGGTCGTTACCGAGAGGTGGTCGTTGCCGAGAGGTGGTCGTTGCCGAGAGGTGGTCGTTACCGACAGGTGGTCGTTACCGACAGGTGGTCGTTACTGACAGGTGGTCGTTACCGAGAGGTGGTCGTTACGAAGAGGTGGTCGAGAGGTGGTCGTTACTGAGAGGTGGTCGTTACTGAGAGGTGGTCGTTACCGAGAGGTGGTCGTTACTGAGAGGTGGTCGTTACCTAGAGGTTGTCGTTACTGAGAGGTGGTCGTTACCGAGATGTGGTCGTTACTGAGAGGTGTTCGTTACTGAGAGGTGGTCGTTACCGAGAGGTGGTCGTTACCGAGAGGTGGTCGCTAGGGCAGGTTTGACAGTGCTTTGCTTCCGTAAATACGAAGGTGTATCCCAAGCAGTGAGACAAGCACATGGCTTCTGCCGTGTTCCTGGTACCACCTTTGTCTATCGGGAAAAGCAGAGGTGCCTGTTTTTTGTGTGCTTAATGGTAGTAACATAATTTTGACCTTGGCAGTACCTGTGCCAGAACGCAATTCCATTCGTTGTTTGCATCAGTGATATTCGATAAAGATCAAATTCTTTGGATACATCAAATTTCACAAACTTCCCTCTCCACTGCTGTGGCAAGATCAGGAAAAATCCCATGAATGGATGGGAGAGGGAAATGATAATGGTGACAGAACATGGACAAAGAAGGAGAAAAATAAGGTCGCCCAGAACATTTAGGAAAAGGTCACCTTGACTTTTTTCTTGCCTTTCTTGAGGACTGCAGTTAGAGGGGGGGGGGGGGGGGGGGGGGGACCAAAGCGCGTCTAAGCGGAAAGCGGAAACTTGTCAAACTCATGCGCATGGAAATGCACACGCCTTCTCCCCTGAGCGGGAACTATACTTTCTCTCCGAAACCGGTTCGTCCGATATCGCTCCATTCGCCAGCAAAAGGGGGAAACATTCTCCCCCTCCCGCTTCCATGTTGGAAATGGCCTCATCAATTGTGGATGACAGTTTCAAGATTTAAGGGGAAAAGATGAACCTGGAGTGAGTCTGGCAGTGTGAGATTTTCCGCACCATGTCACCCTTTGCCGTCGCGCACGAGCACGTTTTCTTATGGCTGGCGCGTTGGTGCCAAAACTGCGATATGATTTGAGAATACTATATGGCTTACCAGGTTTACATGAGATTTATTAAAATTACATTTAGTCACGTTTTGACTAAATTTTGTAATATAGACTGGGATTCGGGACGAGGGTGGTGATGGTGGTGGTGGTGCGAGTGTGTTTGTGTGTGTGTGTGTGTGTTTGTGTGTGTGTGTGTGTGTGTGTGTGTGTGTGTGTGTGTGTGTGTGTGTGTGTGTGGGTGTGAATGTGAGCGTGTGTGTGGGTGTGTGTGTGTGTGTGTGTGTGTGTGTGTGTGTGTGTGTGTTTGTGTGTGTGTGTGTGTGAGTGTCCGCGTGTGTGATTGTCCGCGTGAGTGTCCGCGTGTGTGTGTGTCAGTGTGTGTGTGTGAGTGTGTGTGTGTGTGTATGCGTGTGCGTGTGTGTGTGTGTGTGTTTGTTTGTGTGTGTGTGTGTGTGTGTATGTGTGTGTGTGTGTGCGTGTGTGTGTGTGTGTGTGTGTGTGTGTGTGTGTGTGTGTTTAAAGGCTGCCATATTCGTAGCGTTCATTAATTAATTCATATTGTTTACATGTGCCAATAATGTTATAAAACTGTACCTAAGGGGATATAATAACGATTGGCTGTAGCTTTCGAACACAGAAAATATTATTTCAGTATTGCAAAGTGGTGTTGATAGTGTCGAATGTAAACAGAACAGTCTCAAAGTGAAAGTGGATGTTTTCCGGAAATTGCGCAGGCGGAAATATACGATCTCTCACAGCACATATTCGCAAGAATAAGGCCACAGGCTTCAGCTGACAAGCTACAAGTACATCTAATTTTCTAATAGGCCTATGTACTCACGTGTCCAGCAAAACTTTGGCGAGTTCAGTATCCGCTTTGACTGTCTCCGACGCCATCTTTGATTTAAAAATACCCCAAGTCCTGGAGAACTGTTGCTAAACAATGCAATTAAGAATTAATTATTTCTCGTAATTGGTAAGGACTTCAAACCTAAAACTTTGCAGGAAGCTTAATTTATACATCCCCGCAACGATGAGAAAAGCCCTGGAAGTAATTATACTAATTAAATAGGACTATATGTCAGCCTTTAATATTGAAATGCGAGCGAAAGTTTTCGATCTCTTCCAAAGCTTCGTGAAATTTCTGACGTCAAAAACAAAAATAGGCCACAGTAGGAATTATAGCGTCACTGGTAAGTTCTCAATATTATTTAAGAGGAAACAGCAAATCCAAAAGTGTTACGAGAATAAAGTTTGTCTTGGTGACTTTTTCATCGTGCGTAATGGGAAATTAGGTCCCTGTCAGACTGTGGTTTGACCCGACTTCATTTACATGAAATACACACGTGTGATGGGATGGTTTATTTATGATATAGTCTCTCGCGTATGTCGGATGATAGTTATTTACAACTAGTCTGCTCTTTGGTGAATATTCTTATGATGACAATATTCAAGAAGTGAATTTCCGATAACGCCCTATAATGAAAATCGTTACAACTTTCGTTGCTAGTATATAGTATGCCGTCCGTAAAGTAATGTATACATTTTAGTGACAAAAAACCCACTGATATCAGTGTACTTTTCACTGGACATTGTCGAATTTACTCATTAATGATTTTGTGATCAATACTGATCTGTGTCATTTTCAAATTTGGCTAATTTTTGCGTTCACATATCAGATCCAAAAGAAACTTGTTTTCAGTCTTGCAAAATATCAGTAGTTCATGACAAGCAAAACTTTTCTTGGTTGCTAGTTTGCCCCGAGAAAAACGAGACATAAGGACAATTACAAGAAACAAAGTTGTTGTGCAATTATCAGTGATATTAGCAAAGATTATTTTGTGACCTTCCACCACAAAATGAGTCGCATGTCACCTCGCGCGGTTCTGCGCTAGGCTTAATATAAGTCCGGGGAGTGTCTGGTAACAGTGTGAGGGTCACCTTAGTCACAGGCTTATAACTCAAACAGTTTTTGCTCTTTTCTAAAACGGTTTTCACCACTGGATAGAGCATAAACAACTCTTTAGCAAAATGTAAAAATAGGAAAATCATTCAAAGTTGACATGCGACTCATTCCGTGATGGAGGGTCACATTTTGATTTTTTTGATTATAACTGTTGGCACGCACATGCCACCATAGATTCTACTCCTGCCTTTGCGTCGTGCATATCGAGTCATCATTTCGTAATTTTTGCTGATTTGAGTGTCTGATGAAGCGTTGCTTGTAGATTTTTTGCACAGTATTTCTACAGCGATAATTTTTTTGTGTGGATTTGATTTAGTGCTTAATGGTGTTGGATTTTTAAAAACAGAAATTCACTGCATTTTTATTTTGACTGGTTTGAAAACGAAAGGGTTTCTTCATTGATTTATTACCTGAAGCCTTGTGGCTGTCGATCTTTCATTTATTTCAATTATTTAAGATGGTGTGGATTGCTTTTGTAATTTGAAGCGTAATGATACGTTGCATACGATGTTATATTTTATGTTTTTACTCAATTCATCAGCTGCATCTTTTTCCTGTTTATGTGCATTAGTCATTTAATGCTTGAAGACACAACATTCATTTTTGTATTTTTATTTAGATGTCATTTAATATTGCTCGGAAGCTTTAGTAATTCGATGCTTAATGAGACAGTGATTGTGTTTGACATTTGTTATTTCAACCAATTCATCAGTTTCATCTGTTTTTCTGTCGATATTTTTGCATTTAATTCTTTTCTGGTATTTAGTTTCAGTTTTGGTGATTGAGTGGTTGATGATACATTAGATGTTTATCTATTTCCCTTTCTCTGTTTCTATATTTGTCGTTGAAGGCTTGAATACACAAGGCCGGGACATGTTTGTATTTTTGTTTGCATTTTTCAAGAGTTTATTTTCAAATTTGGTAATTAGGCGCTTGATGATTTGTTGGATGTTCAATGTTGCTTTGATTTCCGTTGGCATAAGCATGCAATTCATTTGGTTTGAGGCCTGGCAGTTTTTTTTTACGCGCACGCGTGTTTTGGATTTTTCTTTTTTATAGCGATGTTTATTTAAACTAGCGATTAGGTGCCTGATGGTACGTGGACATTTCTGTCATTTCCATCTATTACGATTTGTTTCCATTATTTTGAGATGTTGATGTTTTGGTCTTTGCTGAAACGTTAAAATTCGTGTGAGTTGAGACTGATGACTCGTGGTATACACACATGTTTTGTGTTTGATTATTTCTGTTTCTGCTCTCCTTACTTAAAGGCACACTCAGCTTCACGTAAGCCATCAGTTTCTGGTCACAGACACTGTCAGGCTTTTACACACAGTACAAACACCCTTTTGTTTAAACACTCACCGCTTGAGAACATTGTAGGTGCCCTCTGTAAAGAGCGAGCATTATTTTTTCAAAAAATCTATTTTTGCGTGGCCATCCAGATTGTCTTCAAACGCAAAAACGTGCTATTGCAGATACAGCGAGTCGCATTGAAATCACAAACTGACGACTAAATTGTGGAAAAGAAAGGAAAGTGGGTGACACGGGTCCGCGATGGCTCAGGGCCGTAAAATAAACCACGAAGTCTAGTCCTTTTTTTCGTGAGAAGATTTAAATCGTTCTGTAAACCATTTGAGGCAGACTGGGGCTCAATCATTCAAGTAAACAGAGGATGCATTGCAAATGTTGTCATACTGCTGTGCTTACAATTTATTTTCATTAGGCCAACAAAAAATAGGTGTGGTTACGGTAACATAGCCAAAAAAAATAGGGTAGGAAGGTAGGTAATCACTTTTTTTTTTAAACTTTTTTTCTCTAATGTGTACAAATTAAACCTACTTGACAGGGAAATAAGTGTGCGACTCGGGCGCTTTCGCTTTCATTGCGTTTTCTGCACTCGTTTTCTTGTTTTTGTGGTTTTTTTTTTGACAAATGTAATAAAAAGTTATAGGGTCGGCCCCTAAAAATAGGTTAGGTCGGGTTACCGTAACCACACCTATTTTTTTTTTAGGCCTTATTTTGATATTTTTGTATTTGTTGAAACGTTTCAATGTATGTGGGTTGAGACCCGACAGCTCGCCACAGGTACTTATGTTTTGTGCTTTGTTTGTTGCTCCTTTTTATATTTAGTCAAGTTTTGACTAAATATTTTAACATCGAGGGGGAATCGAAACGAGGGTCGTGGTGTATGTGCGTATGTGTGTGCGTGCGTGTGTGTGTGTGTGTGTGTGTGTGTGTGTGTAGAGCGATTCAGACTAAACTACTGGACCGATCTTTATGAAATTTGACATGAGAGTTCCTGGGTATGAAATCCCCGAACGTTTTTTTCATTTTTTTGATAAATGTCTTTGATGACGTCATATCCGGCTTTTCGTGAAAGTTGAGGCGGCACTGTCACGCCCTCATTTTTCAACCAAATTGGTTCAAATTTTGGTCAAGTAATCTTCGACGAAGCCCGGGGTTCGGTATTGCATTTCAGCTTGGTGGCTTAAAAATTAATTAATGACTTTGGTCATTAAAAATCGGAAAATTGTAAAAAAAAATAAAAATTTATAAAACGATCCAAATTTACGTTTATCTTATTCTCCATCATTTGCTGATTCCAAAAACATATAAATATGTTATATTCGGATTAAAAACAAGCTCTGAAAATTAAATATATAAAAATTATTATCAAAATTAAATTGTCCAAATCAATTTAAAAACACTTTCATCTTATTCCTTGTCGGTTCCTGATTCCAAAAACATATAGATATGATATGTTTGGATTAAAAACACGCTCAGAAAGTTAAAACAAAGAGAGGTACAGAAAAGCGTGCTATCCTTCTTAGCGCAACTACTACCCCGCTCTTCTTGTCAATTTCACT
>NC_090252.1:43283567-43287394 GCF_037325665.1 Littorina saxatilis
GGTGGACAGAATATAGAAAATCAGGGAGGCAGGAAAACATTGAAAGGACACACAAACTCATCGCAGTACCGCGTCAGTGCAGCCATCTTTTCTCACACCCTGTACAAGCGACTGTTCGTGCCGAAAATGTGTTGCTGAATTAGCCCCCGTTTCTTCTACCCCGAGTCACCCTTGCGGCTATGGCTCTTGCTACCTATAAAGTGAATTAGAGGTCTGGGAAAACTGCCTCTCCCTGAACATCGCTGAATAGAAGAGCGAGCGTGAGGAGGGAGTGTGCTCCGCTAAGAGAAGACCGGAAATGCAAGAAGCGAGAGCGCTTGGGAAGGGAGAGAACTCCGGGCTCGTTTCTGTCTGCATGGGCCGCAACTCTGATTGAATCTTCTTGCGGATTTATCGGCCTTGTCTTCACGCCCTTCCTATTTTTTTCGTTCCTCCTTTTCCTTTCTTTTTCTGTCTCTTTTCTTCTCGAATGCTCTTTTTCCATTGCAGATTTTTCTTCATTTTTTTCCTTCACATTCCAGAACGTTCATTTTTTTCTGTTGATTCTGTCACCCACAGCTCTCTCTCTCTCTTTCTCTCTCTCTCTCTCTCTCTCTCTCTCTATCTCTCTCTCTCTCTCTCTTTCGTTCTCTATCTCTCTCTATCTCTCTCTCTCTTTATTTTTCTTTCGTTCTCTCTCTTTCGCTCTGTCTCTCTCTCACGAACACACACTCTCTCCCTCTTTTCCTTTCTCTGTCTCTCTAGATCTCTACATGTCTGTCTGTCTGTCTCTCCCTCTCTCTGTCTCTCTCTCCCCCTCTCTCACTCTCTGCCCAACCTTCCCCTTTTTGTCTCCCCTTCAAGTTTTCTTTTCCACTCTCGGGTTATTGCTGATGGTTCGAATGCTGCCTTCAGACAAAAGATCTGAGTAGAAGGGACGAAGAAACAGTACTGGTAGAAGCTGCCACTTTGCTTCTGGTCTGACCTTTGAGCTGCGGGTGTAACGATGTCATCTTGGCCCCGTGGTCATATTACCCCCTCGATATATACTCAAGACTGAAATGTTGTTTCCTGGTAAAATTAACGAAGTTACATTATTTAAGGACGAAATTAAAGCATGTCAGTTTCTTGCATGTGAAGAAAATTGGTGGTGAAAAGGAATAGATTTCACCCCAAAAATCGATTTCTTTGAAAACGTGTACCGAGTGGTTTCGTCCCTTGAATATAATTATGAGAAGGGAAACATTTTTAGGATGAATCACATTTCTAAGTTAAATACAAACAAGTCGCGTAAGGCGAAAATACAACATTTAGTCAAGCTGTCGAACTCACAGAATGAAACTGAACGCAATGCAATTTTTCAGCAAGACCGTAAACTCGTAGCATCGTCAGTCCACCGCTCGTGACAAAGGCAGTGAAATTGACAAGAAGAGCGGGGTAGTAGTTGCGCTGAGAAGGATAGCACGCTTTTCTGTACCTCTCTTCGTTTTAACTTTCTGAGCGTGTTTTTAATCCAAACATATCATATCTATATGTTTTTGGAATCAAGAACCGACAAGGAATAAGATGAAAGTGTTTTTAAATCGATTTCGGAAATTTGATTTTGATAATAATTTTTATATATTTAATTTTCAGACCTTGTTTTTAATCCGAATATAACATATTTATATGTTTTTGGAATCAGAAAATGATGAAGAATAAGATGAACGTAAATTTGGATCGTTTTATAAAAAAATAATTTTAATTACAATTTTCAGATTTTTAATGACCAAAGTCATAAATTAATTTTTAAGCCACCAAGCTGAAATGTAATACCGAAGTCCGGCCTTCGTCGAAGATTGCTTGGCCAAAATTTCAATCAATTTGATTTGAAAAATGAGGGTGTGACAGTGCCGCCTCAACTTTTACAAAAAGCCGGATATGACGTTATCAAAGACATTTATCGAAAAAATTAAAAAAAAAGTCCGGGGATGTCATACCCAGGAACTCTCATGTCAAATTTCATAAAGATCGGTCCAGTAGTTTACTCTCAGTCGCTCTACACACACACACGCACACACGTCTCGATTCCCCCCTCTACGTTAAAACATTTAGTCAAAACTTGACTTTGACTAAATGTAAAAATTGGTTGGACAAATTTGGCCCCATGAATGTAAGGTACCCAAGGTCGCTCATCAGTACTCTCGAAGGGTGTTGCTTTGTTCAGTGTGGAGTTTATACAAGATCAACGAGGCCGAGAATCGTAATAATTATGACCAAGGGGGCCAAGATGTCATCGTCACATATCGTTTTTTGTTTAAAATGTATGAATCTGGTGTATACAAGTAAAATTTTTGCTTTCTGTCCATGGTGTTCTAAATGAGTTAGGCTTTAGTGATTTTTGGCACAATCAAACAATCAATAATGTAACGGATGGTGATTATTTTAATACTTTCAAAGCACTGATGAAAAATAGGCTACAAGACCAATTTGTCCAAACCTGGCATTCAGAAATAAATAACAATGAGTTTTATTATAATTATAGAATGTATAAAGAGAATTTTGAGTTTGAAAAGTACTTGTCCATCCTGCCGGTTAATTTAGCAAACGCTGTTTTAAAATTTAGAACACTGAATCATAAATTGCCTATACAAAAAGGTAGGACTCTTGGTATTCCCAGACAAGACAGAATCTGTCACAAATGTTCATCAGGTGACCTTGGGGACGAGTTCCATTATATTTTTGTATGTCCTTTTTTTACCAATTATAGAAAACAGTTGTTACGGTGCTATTATTATGCCCGCCCCAATTCAGTTAAATTCAGAGAGCTTTTTTCCACTACAAAAAAGAGTTTATTGCTAAAACTCGCAAAGTTCATGACACTTGTCATGGACTGTTTGAGAAGCGAGTAAAATTTAATTCTCTTTTAGCTTTATACTCCGTTATCTGTTTTGTGTTGTTTGTAATAGTATTTTTGTCCTTATGTTAACCCACCCATCACCCCCCCCCTCTCCCTTCCCCCCATTTCCCATAGTAAAGAAATGTATGTAATCACTTTGCACTTGCAGTGTTTTATTATTATTATTATTATTATTATTATTATTATTATTATTATTATTATTATTATTTAAGTTATTGAGACATCCCAGTGCACTAAGGGATTTATAGAGCAAATCGAGAAAATTCATTATTGAACGAAGCGCATAGCGCTGAGTTCAATAATTATTTTCGAGATTTGCTCTATAAATCCCTTAGTGCACTGGGATTGTTTCAATAACGATATTGTCAGTACCGCCATAGAAAAAAGAAGATTCCAAACGCACATTTTGCAATGCGCATTTGAATAGGCATAACTGTGTGGTCAGGTCGTGCACAGTAAAGATCTACTTTTGTGTGGGGTGTCTCAAGTGTGTCGTGCTTTCGTCACACGCATTTTAATTTCTGTTGGTAAATTCCAGTGTAGCGTTAATCTGAACAGTGATGATCTTTCAGAGAGACCTCATTTGAACTCGGAGAAAGGCTCTTCATTATTTGCGATTCGAAACCTCCAGTCGAGCTTCGACGGATTGACTATGCGGAGTGACTCCCCTTGAATTGACTCAAAGCGGGACTCGACGGTTCGCACATTTTCAAAACAAATGTGGCACATTTCTCGTGTTCTATCTTCGCTCATCGGGGAGTCTGATACTAAACATGAACGGTAAGAATGCTCTGAACCCTACACGTATTATATCCCCATCGTTTTTTTCGTTCAGATTTGCCCAACATGTTAATTTGCTGAGCGGGGTTAATGTCGTCTGCTAGGCTACCTGCCAACCTGGGCAATGGAACGACTGCAGTCTGCACTGAGTCTGTACGCATGAGGCAGG
>NC_090252.1:43287594-43290094 GCF_037325665.1 Littorina saxatilis
TCTCTCTTTCTCTCTCTCTCTCTCTCTCTCTTTCTCTCTTTCTCTCTCTCTCTCTCTCTCTCTCTCTCTCTCTCTCTCTCTCTCTCTCTCTCTCTCTCTCTCTCTCTCTCTCTCTCTCTCTCTCTCTCCTCTTCTCTTCTCTCCTCTCCTCTCTGTCCCCCTCCCGATCCCTCTCTTGACCTCCATCCTCCTCCCCCTCGTCCCTTTATTCTCCTCCTCCCCCTACTCCTTCAGAATCTCACAATTCATCTCCGTTTCGATCTCATTTCTGCACCAGGCACGTCGCCTGCACTCTTTCCTTCCTTAGCTATGAGACCAATGGTGGCGAGAGAGGTGAAGGGAGGGGGAATGTTTACAGTGCCGTGTGCCGGGCTGTGAGCAGTACCCGCCAATGTTTAGCTCAGGCACCGTCGCGGCGGACGCGCCTCAGTTCTATACCGAACACTGCACCCTCATTCAAGGAAAATGCACCGCGCTGTTCTAGACAACTGTCCTCACCTACAAGTCAGAGGTGTAAGTTACACCGACCCTGGCGCCTAAGGCAAAGCCAAATGCTCGTCTCAAAACCGTCCTGCTCCCCAGCAGTTTGAAGAAAGCGAGGAAAACGGATTAGATGCCGACAAGAGATCCATCTTGGCCAAGGGAGGCAACTCCGTGAAACTAAGTTGCCTCCCTTTTGCTGGCTTTTTGCTGGGCAAATGAAACTGCCGCGGCCGCGTCAAACGTTGAAAAATGCGATCGCCAATAGCTGAAGAAAACAAGACAAACCAATTTAGTCCCCGTCCTGCGAATCGCAGTTGGGTTTCATTGGGGAAAGTGAGACATTTTTGTGTTTTGTTTTTAGGAAGCGACGTTTGAAAAGACTCCCCGACTTGCATTGCGAGGTGGGATGGAGAAGTTTTAACTCGATGCGTAAAGTTTCTTAAGAAAACATCTTGAGCCTGGCTTCTAGCATTTGTAGAGAAGGATTAGTCCCTCTCGGTAAAAATCACGTTATATGTCTGTTTACGACGTTTTGCACTTTTAGAAATTATGTTTTAACATTTTATTTAGCTTTAGTGGTATAGATAAATAATAAATACATTTTGAAGATGAACTAAGTTGCTTGTTTATTTCAATGCTTGTTATTTGCAAGGACAGTGGTTCCGCACAGCCACTTTAAGGGGAAATAAGCAACATCACTTGATCATTAGATCCCTAAATCCACCGAGGTGTGTTGTCTTTAGCCCCTTAAAACACCCAGTCTGCCCTCAAAGGGGAAAAATGCACGTTAAAGATCCCACGATTGACAAAAGGGTCTTTCCTGGCAAAATTGTATAGGCATATATAAAAGTGTCCACCAAAATACCCGTGTGACTTGGAATAATAGGCCGTGAAAAGTAGGATATGCGCCGAAATGGCTGCGATCTGCTGGCCGATGTGAATGCGTGATGTATTGTGTAAAAAAAATTCCATCTTACACGGCATAAATAAATCCCTGCGCCTTGAATATGTGCGCGATATAAATTGCATAAAATAAAAAATAAAAAAATAAAAAATAAATAAATTCCTGCGCATAGAACTGTACCCACGGAATACGCGTGATATAAGCCTCATATTGATTGATTGATTGATTGATTGATTGATTGATTGATTGATTGATTGATTGATTGATTGATTGATTGATTGATTGATTGATTGATTGTTCCGCATAACTCTTACCTACTCTATTACACTTGTCATGTGCATTTAGAGCGCTTATTTTCCTTTGTTTATCATATCTTTATAGTTGTATAGGATCCATGGATGTCTTGTTAAAATGAAACCAGGCAAGACAAGTTCAATCCACGTGACTATATTTCAGCATTAAGTTCCAACAAATGTGTTATCTTCATGACTTTAACATGCTGTCTACTTGAGTCTTCTTAATTCTCACAGAGTCGGCGTTTTATCTTGAACACAAAGTGAACGAACGAAGCGAATAAAATGGCCAAACAGGGTGCAGAGGATGAACAAGAAGAAAACACAGTGAGCTCCACAGAGATGAAAACCATCATAAAGTCTCTGCTTAAGACGACCCCGACGCACGACAGCTACCAGCAACTGTCAAGGCCTGAACAGGTAGTCATTTTCCGCCTGAGAACAGGGCATGACAGACTGCAACAACACCCGCACACACAAAACTGCTAGCCGTGCCCTCCCCCCCCTCCCCCATGTGTCCCTGTGGAGACGCAGAGCAAGATGCAACCCACATCCTGCAGGGCTGCAGGAATCTCCAGCCCCTGAGGAGAGAGATCTGGACCAGGCCAACGACCCTCCACGAGAAGCTGCATGGACCTGTGGAGGCTCTACATAAGACCACCAACTTCATTTCCAGAGCTGGACTCCAAGGGTAAAGGCGAACGACAAGAAGAAGATCTTGAACACGAAAAGTGGCCATTTGTTGATACATCACTGAAATAAGAGAACGAAAAATTAACAATGGATGTGTTCACGCATTGGTAGTATATATGTGTGTGGG
>NC_090252.1:43295094-43310472 GCF_037325665.1 Littorina saxatilis
TTTAGACAGTAAAGGCATTCGATTTGCATAATTTTGAAAAGGCATCTAATTTGCATATCTAGGATAAATATTGCATTTGATTTGTATATTTTAGAAAGAAAAGGCATCCAATTTGCATATTACTAATAGAAAAGGCATCTGATTTGCATATTTTCACAGATACTGCATCCGATTTACATATTTGGGAAAGGAAAGGCACCTGATTTGCATATTTTTAAAATCTAATACATAAGATTTGCATATTTTAGAAAGAAATTGCATCCGATTTGCATATTTTAGAAATAAAAGGTATGCGATTTGCATATTTGTCATAAAAAAGGCATTCAATTTGCATCTTCTGAAAAGAAAATGCATCTGATTTGCATATCTTGGAAACAAAAGCATCTTATTTGCATATTTTCAAATAGAAAAAGCATCCGATTTGCATATTTTTCAAACATAATGCATCCGATTTGCATATTGGTGACAGAAAAGGCAACGGATTTGCATATTCTCAATAGAAAAGGCATCGGATTTGCATATTTCACAAAGAAAAGGCCTTCGATTTGCATAGTTTACACAGAAAAGGCATCTAATTTGCATATTTAAATATTTGGGAAAGAAAAGGCATTTGATTTGCATATTTAAAAAAAATAATGCATCCAGTTTTCATATTGAGGAAAGAAAAGGCATCTGATTTGCATATTTTTAAATAGAAAAGGCATCTAATTTACTCTTTCTGTTTTTAAGATAATGCATCTGATTTGCATATTGGGGAAGGAAAACTCTTCTGATTTGCATAATTGTAAAAGAAAGGGCATCCTATTTGCATATATTAGACAGAAAAGGCATTGGATTT
The DNA here is from genome assembly GCF_037325665.1 of Littorina saxatilis. Classification (NCBI taxonomy): domain Eukaryota; kingdom Metazoa; phylum Mollusca; class Gastropoda; order Littorinimorpha; family Littorinidae; genus Littorina; species Littorina saxatilis. The sequence continues at coordinate 43,295,933 of NC_090252.1, forward strand.
GCATAGTTTACAGAGAAAAGACATCTGATTTGCATATTCTTACAGATACTGCATCCGATTTGCATATTGGAGAAAGAAAAGGCAGCCGATTTGCATATTGTTAATAGAAAAGGCATCCCATTTGCATATTGGGGAAACAAAAGGCATCTGATTTGCATAATTTTGAAAAACAGAGCATCGGATTTGCATATTCTACACAGAAAATGCATCCGATTAGCACATTTTTGAATAGAAAAGACATCTGATTTGCATATGTTGACAGATAATGCATCCGATTTGCATATTTGGGAAACAAAAGGCATCTGATTTGCATATTTTTATTATAAAATGCATCCGATTTGCATGGGAAAGAAAAGGTATCCGATTTGCATATTTGTAATAGAAAAAGCAGCGAATTTGCCTATTTTAAAAAGAAAATGCATCTGATTTGCATATCTTAGACACAAAAGGCATCCAATTTGCATAATATTAAAAGAAAGAGCATCCTATTTGCATATTTTGGCCTGAAAAGGCATCTGATTTGCATATTTTAAATAAAAAAGGCATCTGATTTGCATATTTTGTAAAAGATAATGCATCTGATTTGCATATTGGGGAAGGACAAAGCTTCTGATTTGCATAATTGTAAAAGAGAGGGCATCCTACTTGCATATTTTAGTCAGAAAAGGCATTCGATTTGCATATTTGTGAATTAAAAAAAGCATCTGATTTGCATATCTTGGATAGATAATGCATCCGATTTGCATATTTTGGGGAAACCAAAAGGCATATGATTTGCATAATTTTGACAGACAGGGCATCGGATTTGCATATCTTAGAAAGAAAAGGCAGCCGATTTGTATATTACACAAAAAGACGTCCGATTTGCATAATATTTGCAAAAGATAATACATCCCATTTGTATATCTTCAGAAGAAAAGACGTTTGATTTGCATTTTTTCCAAATGAAAATTTATCTGATTTCATCTCACGACATTCCCAGTGAGTATTCCCACTCAGCTATCAAAATTGCTGACTTTGTCTAACCTTCAAGGGATACAACTCTGCCACGGCCCTCTAAACATTGTGCATTGAAACTTGCTTCTACAATCAGAATACTTACTCCGTCATACTCGGTCGCTGAATTTGGGACGGGAAAAGCGTTTTGCGTGTAATCTACTGATGGCCTTTTTACATTTAGTCAAGTTTCCGCAAAGCGTTGCCTTCCTGAAATGCAGTGCATTCGCTATCATACTGTGAGTTTGACAGACCGACTAAATGTATTAATTTCGCTTCACGCGACTTGTTCTTGTTGCTATTGTGTTGGTGTCATCATCATTGTCGTCGTCATCATCATCATCCTGCTCCTCCTCGTCCTTCGAAATGGCGATGATAAACTGTCACTGCTTACTCTTTCCTCCAACACTGGCTGCCATCCCCCACCATTGTAGTCCACCCCAAGTACCGCAGTAAATCCTCCCCGACTTTGTACTGGCTGGCAGAACATCACGGGCAAGCACTAAGGACCACTGTCTGTAAGACATAAACACTTTTCATCGGGGTCTCAGTGTGACCTGAAGGGGTAGACTGTCATGTGCATTGCTTACCATTATCAACTCAGTTCTGGTGTTCTTGCTGCTTAGATGATGATGGTGATGATGATGATGATGGTGATGGTGGTGATGATGATGATGATGATGATGATGGTGGTGGTGGTTATGGTTATGGTGGTGGTGATGATGATGATGATGATGATGATGATGATGATGATGATGATGATGATGAGGAGGAGGAGGAGGAGGAGGATGAGGAGGAGGAGGAGGAGGAGGAGGAGGAGGAGGAGGAGGATCATTATGGTGATGACGATATGAGGAGGAGAGACCTTGTTGTGGCTGTTCTTAGTATTGTTCACGTCCTTGACATCGACCTTTGTTTTGTTGCTATGGTGTTGGTGTCATCATCATTGTCGTCGTCATCATCATCATCATCATCATCCTCGTCCTTCAAAATGGCGATGATAAACTGTCACTGCTTACTCTTTCCTCTAACACTGGCTGCCATCCCCCACCATTGTAGTCCACCCCAAGTACCGCAGTAAATCCTCCCCGACTTTGTACTGGCTGGCAGAACATCACGGGCAAGCACTAAGGACCACTGTCTGTAAGACATAAACACTTTTCATCGGGGTCTCAGTGTGACCTGAAGGGGTAGACTGTCATGTGCATTGCTTTCCATTATCAACTCAGTTCTGGTGTTCTTGCTGCTTAGATGATGATGATGATGATGATGATGATGATGATGGTGATGATGATGATGATGATGATGATGATGATGGTGATGATGATGATGGTGATGATGATGATGCTGGTGATGATGATGATGATGATGGTGATGATGATGATGATGGTGGTGATGATGCTGATGATGATGATGATGATGATGATGATTGAGGTGATGGTGGTGATGGTGATGATGATGATGATGATGATGATGATGATGATGATGATGACAACGAGGAGGAAGAGGAGGAGGAGGGGGAGGAGAAAGGGGAGGAGGAGGAGAAGGAGGACGAGGAGGAGCAGGAGGAGGAGGAGGATGACGATGACGATGACGATGATGATTTTTCTTGTTGTTATGGTGTTGGTGTCATCATCATTGTCGTCGTCGTCATCATCATCCTGCTCCTCCTCGTCCTTCGAAATTGCGATGATAAACAGTGGTGCTGCTTTACTCTCCCTCCCACCCTGGCTGCCATCCCCCACCATTGTAGTCCACCCCAAGTACCGCAGTAAATCCTCCCCGACTTTGTACTGGCTGGCACAAAATCACGGCCAAGCACTAAGGACCACTGTCTGTAAGGCATAAACACCTAACCTTTCCCATTCCCTCGCCAGCCGCAACTTAACGGGCAAACCAGTCAAGCAAAAAAACCGCGATTGATCATTTTGCTGGTCGCTGCGCTCTGCCTTGGTGGTTTGAGAGTTTCGTGGTCGTGGGAGTGTCGTGTAGGACTGGTAGTACCCATTTTGAAGACGGCTGAAGATCGTACATTTTGAACATTTCACAGTACAGCAGCATGTAAAGTAATAAAGTATGACTGAAAAAACAAATAAAAAGTATGATTGATTAGTATGCCTGTCGCTAGCTGCTTTGCCCCGTTTGTTGGTGGGCTTGTCCTTTCATTGTTGTGGAAATCTGAAGATGGCTGAGATTAGTTCCAGACTGAGTCTTTTGGTTTTTCTGGACATCACGGAATTGCCATTATCAAAATTGGACGTTGAAACAAAATTCTGCATAAAGAGGTACTTGCGAAATGCCCATGTGAATATTTAAACTTTCTTCTAATAGCTTAGAAATACCCACGTGAAAACTCAAGTTATTCTTCTTCTTCTTCTGCGTTCGTGGGCTGAAACTCCCGTACACTCGTGTTTTTGCACGAGTGGATTTTTACGTGTATGACCGTTTTTAACCCCGCCATTCAGGCAGCCATACGCCGCTTCCGGAACAAGCATGCTGGGTATTTTCGTGTTTCTACAACCCACCAGATTCTGACATGGATTAAAGGATCTTTTCCGTGCGCACTTGGTCTTGTGCTTGCGTGTGCACACGAAGGGGGATAAGCCACTAGCAGGTCTTCACATAAGTTGACCTGTGAGATCGGACAAGTCTCCACACTTAACCCACCAGGCGGCAGCGACCGGGATTCGATCTCACGACCTCCCGATTAGGAGGCCGACGTCTTACCACCACGTCACGGCGCCCGTCAATGCCCATGTGAATATTTAAACTTTCTTCTCATAGCTTGGAAATACCCACGTGAAAACTCAAGTTATGATCACATAAAGGCGGTTCCAATTGCCCTTGTGAAAATGCAAAACTTGTTCACTGATAAAAGTAGAGATGACAGAGAGAGAAAGCAAAGAAAAACAGCACAGAAGAGGAACGACAGTGCCACGTCCAACATTCAACAACAACAAAGAACTACGTCACGCTCATAGAGATAATTGTCTATGTCATTTTTTTTATGTTTTCAGAAAAACGCAAAAAACTTTCTTTGGTTTCTGAACAATCTGCCTATCTCATTTTAGTTATAAGTTGCAAACTGCCTATCTCGAGCGGTGACAGCTGGATACACGGGAGATAAAGAGCTGACAGCAACATTTTCAATCAGCAAAACTGCATAACAACCCACAAAGAGCTTTTGCATACTTTCACATTCTCAAAACAAGTCTTCCTGTATCATAAAGAAAAAAGTGCCTAACTCAAGAAACGAGATCGGCAGTTTTGCTTACGTTACCGTGGCAATGGTTTCCGATGGTCTGAGAGTTTGTACTCTCTAACACATGATAGATACCTTTCCAGTAGTTTCCCCTGTAGTTTTACTACAGAAATGCCTAACACTGAGATATGTATTTTTCTTATGAGCCTGACGACTAAGTCTCCTTATTTTTGTTAAACGTGGTACTGTCATTCCTCTTCTTTGCTCAGTTTCTTCTTTCTTTCTCTGCCATCTCTCTTTTTATTTGCTGGCGAAGACCTTGGGTCGAAACAGGTACATGTTTTTATGTTTGATTGTCCATGTTTCTGGAGAGTACCTTTTTTTTCATCTTGTTCTGTAGTTTTTCTCACCTGCAGTCTCTTGTTCTTATTTTGTTCACAGAGTTACGGACTTAGTTTTCGTCATTGCAGATTGGTTGTTAACAGTCACAGCAACCGACTTCAGTGCTAGACTTTCGCAGGGGTCAGCGCGAACCCTTCGAGAATCTTCCAAACAAGGGAAGCAACCAGCGGAAGAATTCTTTGAGAGTAGAGGGACTTGGTCGACACCTCATAACCATTTTGTGCTGGTGACGGAAAGTCGCGGCAGAAATCGCAGCGGAAAAATGGCCAAGGGGGTCAATAATTTGTCCCCGCCAAGAGTATACACTCCCTGGCACCATTATGGACTTCTACTGCTAGACTGGAAGAATTCGGTGTTGTTAGCGCGCATGCTTCGCTGACTTCTTGTTTCGTGAAAACAGCAAATTTCCATTTTTTCGAGGAGCGGTCGGTTTAATGACGTGTACGCCCCAAGAATGGATGCTTTGATGAGTGTGAGGTGGATGTGAGTGATGGTCGTTAACCGTGATTTAAAGCTGCAGTACCTATTTCAGCACAAAGTTGATGTGGGCGATGCTTTAAAGTACTTAATTAGTGCATTTTTTTATTTTTTTGCTGAAAATTATAGATCTTCACTTTCAGAGATACTACAGCAAACCACACTTATATTGTTATACTAGATGAATACCCGCTTCGCCGGGTAGCCGGCTTCGCCGGGAAGAAGTAGAGCCGAATACCCGGCTTCGCCGGTTACGAGTGGTGCACCGTACGCCGGCTTCGCCGGGTGAGTGGCGCACCGTACGCGATTGACGCCACACGAAGGAAGGGAGATAAACGCGCAAAACACTGGAGAAGATAAGGAGCGTTGTGGACAGTGACCTTCTAAAAATAGTAACGGGAATATGGATTGAGCGTTGTGGACGGTGACCTTCTAAAAATAGTAACGGGAATATGGATTGACGCCACACGAAGGAAGGGAGATAAACGCAAAACACTGGAGAAGATAAGGAAGAGTTACTGGGAATGGATGAACAGAAAAACCAAAATCGGTTCAGCGCTGCGCGCTGAGAGCACGTGTTGAAAATTTTCATCGACCAGATTGTGTCCGGGGTGTACTTGAATATGCCCACCAAATTTGAAGCAGATCCATCGAGAACTTTGGCCGTGCATCGCGAAAACACACACACACACACACACACACACACACACACACACACACACACACACACACACACACACACACACACACACACACACACACACACACACACACACACACACAAGTCGTATATATATATAGATAGATGGAACTGAGAAAAGGAAACAAACTTGAGTTGGTCTCCAATAGCAGTACAGCAGCTGAAGAGACGATACACAATAATAAACAAATAAACATGCTTTTATTGAACCTTATTAAGTGATTGTTAATTGTATTGTGATTTAAGCAGTAATATTTTGACAATTGTGTTGTGTTTCATGAAATGAACACTTTTTGCTGTAAACGAAACATTTTCTTCTCTTGCAGCAGAAAAACGACCAAGAGGGGCAATAATTTGTCCCCGCCAAGAGTATACACTCCCTGGCACCATTATGGACTTCTAGTGCTGGACTGGAAGAATTGGGTGTTGTTAGGGCGCATGCTTCGCTGACTTCTTGTTTCGGGAAAACAGCAAATTTCCATTTTTTTGTTCGAGGAGCGGTCGGTTTAATGATGTGTACGCCCCGAGAATGGATGCTTTGATGAGTGTGAGGTGGATGTGAGGGATGGTCGTTAACCGTCATTAAAGCTGCAATACCTACTTCGGTGCAAACTTGATATATGCGATGCATGACCTTTTTTTTTTTCTTTTTTTTTTTTTGGCTGAACATTAAAAATTTTCACCTTCACAGATACTTCAGCAAACCACACTTATGTTTTTACATGGAACTGAGAAAGAAAACAAACTTGAATCGGTTTCGAATAGCAACAGCAGCTATAGAGGAGATACACAATAATAAACGAACACACGTGTTTTTATGGAACCTTATTGAGTGATTGTTAATTTTGCTATGATTTAAGCAGTAATATTTTGACAATTTTCTGTGTGTTTCATGAAATGAACCCTTTTTGCTGTAAACAGACAATTTTCTTCTCTCGTGGCCCCGTTGTTATTTCTGTTGTTATTACATTCGACGTTTTCACCCATACACACAAACATGTAGCAACAACTTTTTGCTCTTCTTCTGGGTTCATGGGCTCAAACTCCCACGTACGTTCGTGTTTGTTTGCACGAGTTGGATTTTACGTGTATGGCCTTTTTTACCCCGCCATTTAAGCAGCCATACGCCGCTTTCGGGGGAGTAGCAAGAACAAAATAGGAACAAGACACAAGAACACATGGCGTCACTTCTCCACAACAACAAAAACATTTATGGAGGGAAAAACACACACACACACACAAAGCAAGCGAGTTTCTTCACCCCAAGAGGAGGCTGTCGGCAAGATTAAGCTGTCAGTTGAAGATGACAAAGACCGGGCAAGGGAAACAACTTTATATAAATGTCAGCCTTTTTTGCTGTCCGTAGATCAGGTTTTTTTTCAGTTGTTGGAGTTTGAAAAACAAAACTTCGTTCTTTTCTTGTTGAGATCTGTTCATTGATACATTTGTTTGTCTATTTGACAGGACAAGCTCTCACAACAGCTCTTGAGTTCGACATAGCGTGCTCGAATAGAATGGAAGAAACGGTGATTACAAACATCAAGCAGGCAATCACGCATTAAACTGCACATTTGACATTATTATCGTATGAGCACAGCGGCACACGTTCTCACACGTTCGCATTAACAGGCACCCCCCCACACACACACACACACACACACACCCCACCCCACCCCCGCACACACACCCAGAGGGAGTGGAGAGAGAGGGAGAGAGAGAGGGGGAGAGAGAGAGGGAGAGAGAGAGGGAGAGAGGGAGATACAGGGAGAGAGAGATCAAATCAAATCAAATCAAATTTTATTTTTCGAGGGTTGTGGCATAAGCAATACAACGAGCTTTTTTTCAACCAGCCCTCGCCCAGAGAGGGGACTAATCTAATCACATATTTACACGGATATTAACGTAGAAAAAAAAAAGAGAGAGGGAGAGAGTGGGGAGAGAGGGAGAGAGACGGAGAGAGAGAGAGAGAGACGGAGAGAGGGAGATAGAGGGAGAGAGAGGGAGATAGAGAGGGAGAGAGTTGGAGAGAGACAGAGGGGGTGGGGGATCTAAGAGAGGGTAGAAGGGTGAAGTTGGTGTGGGTGGATAGTGTATGTGTCGGTGTCTTGGCGGGTGGGTGAGAGAGAGGGAGCGAGAGCGAAAGTGGGGGAGGGAGAGTCGGACGTCAGACAAACACACAAATATTCGGCAATACAAATAAATGTTTCCATACTTGTTGCCACGAGTTGTGTTCTTAACGTTTTGTCCTCTTTACGGATTCTTCTTCTTCTTCTTCTGCGTTCGTGGGCTGAAACTCCCTCGTACACTCGTGTTTTTGCACGAGGGGAATTTTACGTGTATGACCGTTTTTACCCCGCCATTTAGGCAGCCATACGCCGCTTTCGGAGGAAGCATGCTGGGTATTTTCGTGTTTCTACAACCCACCAGATTCTGACATGGATTACAGGATCTTTTCCGTTCGCACTTGGTCTTGTGCTTGCGTGTGCACACGAAGGGGGATAAGTCACTAGCAGGTCTGCACATAAGTTGACCTGGGAGATCAGAAAAATCTCCACTCTTAACCCACCAGGCGGCAGCGACCGGGATTCGAACTCACGACCTCCCGATTAGTATGCCGACGTCTTACCACCGCGCCACCGCGCCCGTCACGGATTCAATATTGCCCCAACACAATGGATATTACCAAGAGCAAAACCACACAGACAAAGTGGTCCTACACGCAGACAATAGACGTTGTGACCTAGAAATGTCGATACTGACACATAGCTATACTGTCACGAACAGACAAACAAACAAGTCGCGTAAGGCGAAAATACAATATTTAGTCAAGTAGCTGCCATTTTTCAGCAAGACCGTATACTCGTGGCATCGTCAGTCCACCGCTCATGGCAAAGGCAGTGAAATTGACAAGAAGAGCGGGGTAGTAGTTGCGCTAAGAAGGATAGCACGCTTTTCTGTACCTCTCTTTGTTTTAACTTTCTGAGCGTGTTTTTAATCCAAACATATCATATCTATATGTTTTTGGAATCAGGAACCGACAAGGAATAAGATGAACGTGTTTTTAAATTGATTTGGACAATTTAATTTTGATAATAATTTTTATATATTTAATTTTCAGAGCTTGTTTTTAATCCGAATATAACATATTTATATGTTTTTGGAATCAGCAAATGATGGAAAATAAGATAAACGTAAATTTGGATCGTTTTATAAATTTTTATTTTTTTTTACAATTTTCCGATTTTTAATGACCAAAGTCATTAATTATTTTTTAAGCCACCAAGCTGAAATGCAATACCGAACCCCGGGCTTCGTCGAAGAGTACTTGACCAAAATTTCAACCAATTTGGTTGAAAAATGAGGGCGTGACAGTGCCGCCTCAACTTTCACGAAAAGCCGGATATGACGTCATCAAAAACATTTATCAAAAAAATGAAAAAAACGTTCGGGGATTTCATACCCAGGAACTCTCATGTCAAATTTCATAAAGATCGGTCCAGTAGTTTAGTCTGAATCGCTCTACACACACACACACACACACAGACACACACACGCACACACGCACATACACCACGACCCTCGTTTCGATTCCCCCTCGATGTTAAAATATTTAGTCAAAACTTGACTAAATATAAAAACAGACAAAGTAACATTACAGGAAAAAACTTCCCGGTTTAATTTCCTGGTTTTTCCCGTTCCACACTTAATTCCTTTGCCCTGAGTTCTCATTTCTGGTCTTGCTCAAAATGGCGGCGTCTAGACGAAGGGAAATAACTCCCAGGGGCAAACTGGGTCCAAAACAGTATCTGGTGTTGAAGGTGCGTGTTCGTTCATCGTCTTACAAGTTTGTCTGTTGGAAATAAAAGTCTGCTTTTACCCCATAAGCCGATCGTGCAATACTGAGGGATTACGTGATGTTTTGCTTGATGGAGTGTGGAAGTATGAAAACCTGAGGGATTACTTGTCCATAAGTTACCCCCCCCCCCCCCTTCTCTCTTATTTGGCTTATCTATACAAAAATTTCGTCATAAAATCATTCATTCGCTCACGAAAACTGATTCCATCAAGCTAAGTTTTTTGTGACTATTTGTTTGTCTGTTCACTTAAAAGACCGTTGGGTCGATATATTTGTGATTGTAACGTATTTTTGTCAATAACAACGTACCAATAACTTACTTTTCTTGGTTTTATTTGTGGGTTTTTTGTGGGTTTTTTGCTTATCTATGTTTTTCACTGTCGTGCCTTTATATAGAGTGTGTACAGTTGCAGTTGTTTCGACTCAATTATGTGTCAAGTTGTATTTTTTCATTTCAGGTGGTCGTCTGACTAACCGTAGTTCTGTTCATTCTTGCAATCAGAGTAAGCAATTGAATTGAACTTTATTTAACAAGGATGAAGATGATGATGATGATGATGATGATGATGATGATGATGATGATGATGATGATGATGATGATGATGATGATGATGATGATGATGATGATGATGATGATGATGATGATGATGATGATGATGATGATGATGATGATGATGATGATGATGATGCTGATGATGATGATGATGATGGTGATGAAAATGATGATGATGATGAAGATAAGGCATGAAGAGTATACACATGTGGTTATTCATAAAATCAAATGCATACTATGCAGGTAATTATGCATACAAGCTGGTAGCAATGGAGCATGTAGCAATAGTACAACAAAACTATGTTCAGATTATAAAATTGTGACATAATACTAAGTGTGGTAAATCGAAACACGTTAAACAACTAGCAAGGCCAATCAAGGAATGTGTAGCTGAATTAGCGAGTGAGAGTGTCTAGTTGGCTGGCTGGCTGGCTGGCTGACCAATGTCCAAGTGGAGTTAAGTTATAGTCTAATCTCATGAAAACGCCTGGTCAGATCTGAAATGGTGAACCGCAATTTTCAACCGAGAAGAAGTGTGCCTTTATTAGTCCAAGTTCTCTGCTGCAGATGAATCGATTTTGGAAATTTCCTTCAGAGCAAAAAGCAACAACACTACAAGGGGGGAGGGGGGAGGGGGAAGAGGATGGGGTTGGGGGGGGGGGGGGTGAATAGCTGTCTCAACAGCAGTTTTTCATCGAAATAGCTGTAATCGAACTGTACATCACATCCAAAAGATTATCGATTCTCATTCACACACACGCACTTTGTTCAGCAGGGGAAGGAAGACATTTCCTCAGACAGACACAAAACAAGGGAAACGGTTATATGCGCTTGCCACGAGTGCGCACAAACTCAATCCGTCTCGCTGTTAACGTCTGCACTAATCGTCACTTCCGGTAATGGCGGCGTCTAGACGGAGGGGAAATAACTCCGGTGGAAAAGAAGGGAGGTACGTCCGAATCACCGACGAGAGAGTCGTGCAATAAGGAACTGTTTTAGAGTTGGTTGGTCTTCACTAAGGCACGTACGCTATTGGTGTAGACAATGAGGGTCAAAACATCTGAAGGCAAAATATGGCTGTTTTACATAACCTTGATAAAGAGTCTGTGTTTTCACAAGAAGGTAAAAGCTCTGTAGAAGTTTGTCGGGGTAAATCATCTCTTTGTTCTGACGTTATTTATGTCGTCTGGACATTGAGTTTGCTCTCTCTCTCTCTCTCTCTCTCTCTCTCTCTCTCTCTCTCTCTCTCTCTCTCTCTCTCTCTCTCTCTCTCTCTCTCTCTGTCTCTGTCTCTCTCTCTCTGTCTCTCTCTCTCTCTGTCTGTCTCTCTCTCTCTGTCTCTCTCTCTCTCTGTCTCTCTGTCTCTCTCTGTCTCTCTCTCTCTGTCTCGTGTCTCTCTCTCTCTCTCTCATGGTGCCATTTTTACGATAGATTATTTTGAGTTGTTTCTACTTTTGTTTGCTGACGATTTGATATTGCTGTCAGAAACTGTGGTTGGTTTACAAAATCAATTAAATAATCTGGACAAGGCAGCTCGTTCTCTCCAGTTGAAAGTAAATATGAGTAAAAGTAATATTGTGGTTTTTAGGAAGGGGGGCTATTTGGCTGCCAGAGAAAGATGGATTTATGAAGGGAATGTTCTACCTGTAGTGAATGCATATAAGTATTTGGGAATACTTTTTTCGACCAGGCTTAGTTTTACGGCTGCCTGCTTAGACCTTGCAAGTAGAGCTAAGCAAGCTTTGTTGTCGATTTCACATAAGTTATACATGATTAATAATACTAGTTTGGATGTTTATCTAAAGCTATTTGATGCACAAGTGCAACCTATTGCACAATATGGTGCAGAGTTATGGGGCTTAGATAAAGCAGCCATAGAATGTGAAAAGGTGCATTTATTTGCATTGAAAAAGTTTCTGGGTTTAGAAATGAGTACACCAAACGATTTGGTATATGGAGAAACTAACAGATACCCTTTGTACGTATATTCAATATTGAAATGTATTAAATATTGGTTGAAGTTGTTGAGAATGTCTGAGCATAGATTGCCTCATAAATCATATAAAATGCTGTACAGGATGGATGAGAATGGTAAATTGAATTGGGCGTCAAATGTGCGTTGTAAATTGTATCAGCTAGGATATGGTTTTGTGTGGTTGAATCAAGGTGTTGTTGACGAAAGCAAGTTTTTGTATGTTTTGAAAGATAGATTAATTGCATGCAGATGGCAAGACTGGGAGTTTCATATTCAAAATAGTGAAAGATTTTCTGTGTATAGAACATTTTGTACTGTTCCTGAGATCAAACCTTACCTTTTGTTCAATATTGACAGACATTTAAGATTCATGATGATAAGGTTTAGGTTAGGGATCTCTGAAATTGCCGTTCACACTCATCGTTACAAAAAAGTTTATGATGTTAATAATTACATGTGTTCCTTTTGTAAAGATAAACTGGAAAATGAAGTCCATTTTGTTCTTGTCTGTCCATACTTCCATAAATTGAGAGAAAAATTCATCCCACTGAAATATTACAGGCAACCAAGTGCTTTTCGACTCAGCCTTCTTTTAGCTTCAACACATGAAAAAACTGTACGTGATTTATGTTAGTATGTGAGTTGTTCTTCAGTACTGGTGACAGAAAGGGGGAAAAGTGGTCAAAATTCAAATCTCTAGTTTTGTTTTTGAAATATTGCTTTTCATAAAGCAGAAATACTGTAGTATCTGTTGTACATAAGAAAAAATCACTGGTTCACATGGTTCTTACATAATCTAACTTTTAAAGCTGGTTCTTGTGTGTCTGTGTGTATGTTTGTATGATGACGATAGGACCCGAAACGGCTGCACGGACTGAGACAGGAATTGCAGAGAATGTTCTTTGCCACTCGAGTCGTGTCATAGGGTACTTTTGGAATAGCAAATTTGAAAGGATTCTTCAAAAAACGGCGGAAAACATTATATACCCTGTGAGCTATCGAGGATCCTCCCCGTCTGGGCTGTCGAAACATGGTCTTGTTAAAAGACGTTTTCAAATGCGGCTAACGGGGAGATACACTCGAAGCACATTCAGCGAAGTTATGTTGCCAAATCATCAAAGATCAACATTTCACTACACGGATCGATGCACACAGTCGAAATAGGTGTGACTTTCACACGACCGAAGACTACTTACTAGCAGACTAGCATACGACAAGATCTAAATATTTAGATCAGTGAGAGCAATCCGTTGAAGAACAGTTACTCCGCTTATTCGTCTTCAGTTAAGCTTATTTCCCCTGCCATAAGTTTCCTTGCAGATCTGCAGTCGCGTAGTGAAATGAACTAGTGTCATCGGAAGATTCTTCTCAGTCAATGATCAAAGCACAGTAAGTTCTATGCTGACAAAAGTCACTTTCGGACAACACGACGATTGACTTAATTTATGAGCCCAAAGGTAACAATATCGACAAGAATGTACGCATTTGACATTAAATGAAACATTCATCGACAGTTTCCAACTCACCAGATCTGCCAAAGAGCCGTCATTCGTGAAAAAACGATGATTTTAATCAGACAGGTATCGGAAACAAGCCTTGGTCACCTGCGTTATTCCTTCCAAGGCGACGTGACGGCGCCACATTTGTTTGTTTATGGCTGTTTATCGCGAAACAACACAGTTGAAATTTGTGTGTAAAATACCACAAATTTGTGGTGAATCAGTTCGTCATCTGCGTTTCGATTGTAATTCAGTCAGATTGGAGTTACTTTGAATCGAAGGCGAGGGTAACCTGCGTTATTTGTGGGACATCGTGAACAAATTTGATTGCAATATTTTATACAGAAAGTAAATTTCAATGATTCTGGCTCAGACTTGTAGATCTGTTATGCAGTGTGTTGGTAGTGTATCTGCTTTTCTGCTATGAAGCTCATTTGGAGTGATACGCTGATCGAAGTGGGGTACCCTATGTGGGACATCAGCCGTATGCAGATTACGCCTCAGAACACTCTCGCATTTCACAAAGACAACAATAATTTGCAACATTTCAAGAACTGCATCAGTTTTATTAGATACTATTTCAACAACAACAGCACAAACACGACTATTATCAACAACACAGAACGGGAGGTAAGTCTTCAAAGACGCACCAAGTGTGCGTTCCCGTTTTTGGACGCCATTTTTGCTGGCATTTTCACAGTAAATCTTAATATTTCCATATCTGTTGAATGATTTTGGTATTTTCTTTGATTGTGCCGATTCTCCTATCTCTCTGGCATGTACTGGGTGCTTTGTGACCAGTTTCTCCCCTAGACTGTATTGAAAAATGCGTCCGTGTGAGCTGACCCCCACTTGTGACCAGTAGCAAAGAACAACTCAT
>NC_090252.1:43310672-43335672 GCF_037325665.1 Littorina saxatilis
AATTTAATCTATACATATAAATAAAAGAGAGTGTCTGTCTGTCTGTGTGTGTGTGTGTGTGTCTGTCTGTCTGTGATCGCCAAAGCTCCGAGAAGGGAGGGGGCAGGAAGACGATGTCGTGCATGTGCACTCCTGTGACTGTGAAGATGTGCACCTGACCACCATCGCCGATGCCGACGCCGCTGCGCTGCCAGCCCTCCAATCCTCCTCCGCCTCCCCCCCCCCCCCCCCCGAAGAGAGAAACTTTTAGTTGTGGCTTGGCTCTTCTAAAAAAAAAGTAAACTTGCCCCCCCCCCCCCCTTTCAATCCCCAGATCCGACCCCCCACCACCCCCATTCCCACCACCACCGCCGACTCCACAACTACCACTCCAACTAGCCCTACATCATCAACACCAACCCAACCACCATCCCCAGCACCCCCATCATCCCCCATCACCACCACACCAACCCCTTCCTTACCCCCTAAAAGAAAAAAAGAATTATAGCAATCTCGATGTCATCACTGCATGTCTACTAAAAGGGCTACATTTCGTCTACAACACATCAAAGCACAAGCCGCGTCTGCATCCCTCAGCAGGTTCACGTCATATTCCGGAGTATTCAGATCAAAGCACGAAGCCGCGGCGTATCAGCACGATTGCAAAACTGAAGAGAATTCTCATGCCCTCGTACAGATAAAACACTCGAAAGAATTACACGCACTTGTCACACACAGAAACAGATTGCATATAGATCTACACTTGATCATTCAAAACAACAATCGCGCTTTCTGTATATGTCTCTGAGAATTCACACACGCACACACTAGCTCTCTCTGTCCTAAAATATCAATATGTGACAAGACAGACAGAGAGACAAACAGACAGACAGACAGACAGAGACAGACAGAGAGAAAAACACACACACACACACACACACACACACACACGTACACAGTCTTCCTACCCCCTCCCGTCTCTGACCTTTGGCGACCACACACACACACACACATGCACGTGGCACACACACACGCAAGCACGCACGAACACACACACACACACATACACACACTCTCTCTCTCTCCCTCTCTGGATCTGGATCTGGATCTGGATGTAGTACATTGCAGTAGCCAATAATGGCTGTCGTCGCAATGGGCGAGAGAGCGCAGCGTGACGGAGTTTAAAAACTGCTTGAATTTCTCTAGTAACTGCGGAAAGTCAAAATGTGCACATAATGCGCTTGAAATGTGTAAATACTTGAAGGCCAACGTTCACAAACACATTGAAGCAATGAAACAAATCGATGATATGATGCTATGACACCTTAGGCCAAAGTACAAACGGTAGTTTTGTGATGATATGTCATTTGTGAGGAATTACAGGTGATTTTGTGCAGAAACTTACGTCGCATGTCTCCCTTCAGACAGACATATACGGGTGCAACCGCTTCGGACAGATTTGCCTAGTGCAACCACGGTATACGGTGTGATTGCTGTGCAGCCATTTGCACAGGTCGTACACTGTCATACCAGAGAGAGAGAGAGAGAGAGAGAGAGAGAGAGAGAGAGAGAGAGAGAGAGAGAGAGAGAGAGAGAGAGAGAGAGAGAGAGAGAGAGCGAGCGAGGGAGAGACAATGACATTGACAATTCTTTATTCAACTAGGGTAATACATTTAAGCAGTGATCTGCTCTTTTACATCCAACCCTCACCCTAAACTTGAGAGGGACTAACTTTCTACATGTAAGTAGAACCTCCCCTACGATGATAACAGACAAAGAGAGACAGAGAGGCATGCGTCTCACCGTTGGTTCTTTTTCGGGAATGATGATTAAGCTTTGTAAGACTGGTTTTTCCAGCCCTCCTTGCTAGCTATGAGGTGTTGTTGCGTTATTGCGGGAAAATCCAGCATTACGTCAATCCCGGTCAGGATGTGATAGCAGGTCACATAGTGTTACCCCGATTACTCACATCCTGCCGGGATGTTCCCCCGGACACGATTTTTAACTTTTTAAAAGAGATCAAGATTGTTTACAAGATTTGAAGAAACAGAATTGATAGTGATTAATTTTTGGAACCTTCTTTTACAGTCATAGATCTGAATGTGGATAGTCTGGAACGTGGAGCTTGCCATGTGAAGTGAAAAAGAAAATAGCTGCATCGGTCTCGAATAGCAGCTGGCATCTGCTGAAGGGACATTAAAACCTAAAAACCAAACCAAACCACTCACATCCGGTGTGAATAAAAGCACTTGTTTGTTTTTACCGATGTTGCCTGTCAATTTTGTCTTTAGTTTTTAAAAGTTAGGTCAAGTGCCATAACGAGGAGTCCGATTGATACTTTTACCACGCGAAATAAAATCTGGGGGAAAAAAATCGCTTTCTACGGAGAGCACCTAGGGTGGCGGTAAGCGATCAAACGGAAAGGGTGTTTGTACTGTATGTCAAAGCAAGGCGGTGTCTGTGATCAGTGGTAGGTTACCGTTGGCGAAGTGTCCCTTTAAACTTATTGGGCACGCTTACCGGCTTAGTGGCTGTACCACAAATAATTGTCGCGTCACAGGCTGTGTACTCCTGAACATATAATGCCTTTGGCGAAATTGACAATACCAGTGGCGGATTTAGGTGGCCCTAGATTGCAGCATTTTGCTTCCTTGAAATGGACCCCCCTTACTTGACCCCCCCCCCCCCCCTATCAATTCAGGCGCAGAAACACGTACCCTCTGCCAAAACAAGATTTCGGATATTCAATTTGAGCACTCAAAGTACTATTTTCAGGTAATCGGGATTTTCCGCTGTCCAAATAAAGAACAGAAATTGCATTTTAAATACAATGAATGGCTTGACATGCGTCAGTACCCCGGCGTATGCTATGGAAAGCCGTTTGGCTCATCTCCAATACACGTGTAATAAATAATTCATACACGTGTAATAAATAATTTAAACACGTGTATTTATTTCTTACACGTGTATAAATCATTTACTGCACGTGTAATTTATCTTTTTATATTTAGTCAAGTTTTGACTAAATATTTTAACATCGAGGGGGAATCGAAACGAGGGTCGTGGTGTATGTGCGTGTGTCTGTGTGTCTGTGTGTCTGTGTGTGTGTGTGTGTGTGTGTGTGTGTGTGTGTGTGTGTGTGTAGAGCGATTCAGACTAAACTACTGGACCGATCTTTATGAAATTTGACATGAGAGTTCCTGGGTATGAAATCCCTATACGTTTTTTTCATTTTTTTGATAAATGTCTTTGATGACGTCATATCCGGCTTTTCGTGAAAGTTGAGGCGGCACTGTCACGCCCTCATTTTTCAACCAAATTGGTTGAAATTTTGGTCAAGTAATCTTCGACGAAGCCCGGACTTCGGTATTGCATTTCAGCTTGGTGGCTTAAAAATTAATTAATGACTTTGGTCATTAAAAATCTGAAAATTGTAAAAAAAAATAAAAATTTATAAAACGATCCAAATTTACGTTTATCTTATTCTCCATCATTTGCTGATTCCAAAAACATATAAATATGTTATATTCGGATTAAAAACAAGCTCTGAAAATTAAATATATAAAAATTATTATCAAAATTAAATTGTCGAAATCAATTTAAAAACACTTTCATCTTATTCCTTGTCGGTTCCTGATTCCAAAAACATATAGATATGATATGTTTGGATTAAAAACACGCTCAGAAAGTTAAAACAAAGAGAGGTACAGAAAAGCGTGCTATCCTTCTTAGCGCAACTACTACCCCGCTCTTCTTGTCAATTTCACTGCCTTTGCCATGAGCGGTGGACTGACGATGCTACGAGTATACGGTCTTGCTGAAAAATGGCATTGCGTTCAGTTTCATTCTGTGAGTTCGACAGCTACTTGACTAAATATTGTATTTTCGCCTTACGCGACTTGTTTCTTATGCTATGGAAAAGCCGTTTGGCTCATAACCATTACACGTGCAATAAATAATTCATACACGTGTATTTAACCATTTCTTACACGTGCATGAAATATTTATTACACGTGTATTTCATCATTTCTTACACGTGCATAAAATATTTATTACACGTGTATTTAATCATTTCGTACACGTGCATGAAATATTTATTACACGTGTATTTAATCATTTCTTACACATGTATGAATTATTTATTACACGTGTATTAATCATTCATTACACGTGTATATAATATAGGTTACACACTCCGAGTTCTGATTATCTTGCATATTTTCCCGAAGGTCGATTTTCAGGTATTACCGAGCCTGCCTTTGGCGAAGTAATACCTGAAAATCTACCCGAAAATATGCAAGATATTCAGGACGAGGTGTGTAAGATTGTTATCCCATTACTCCGACGTTTTTATTAAAAACACTAACTTTTTCCACTAAAGCCTGCCGGTGCCTGTTGTATTTGCTTGCCAAAAGCCTCCGCGGACGAAATTCATGTCAATAAATTCATGCGCAAAGCTAGTTCCCATTTGTCAGCACAATGGACGGCGTCATTCGACTTGTATGTGGACATTCAGTCATTCATATTGCTTATAAAAAGGTCTGCTATCTGCTCTTATATTTTGAAAGTCATTTTAAAATATCCCTGTGTATATTTGACATCGGCTTTCGTTATACTCAATTCGGCATACCGGGTTTATATTTTTACCAGAATTGCGCACGATAATGGCAGCGCAACAAAATCAGTTCGGGCCGTGCTGGTTCTCTCTCTCTCTCTCTCTCTCTCTCTCTCTCTCTCTCTCTCTCTCTCTCTCTCTCTCTCTCTCTCTCTCTCTCTCTCTCTCTCTCTCTCTCTCTGTTCTGTGTAGATGGCTGTCTGTGTACAAATTAGGGAGTATCGTCCCTTGATCCCACTCGCGATACTCGTTGAACATGCCTTTGACCATGCAGTCGCTTCAGCCAGCGAAATATCTCGACTCCGCTCTTTAAATCCATGCAGAATGTGCGTATCGTATGAAGTATTCTTTATTTTCTCAATATTAACAGCTATTGTGTTTTCAGCGTAGCAATAGGGCCCGATATTTAGACGAGACAAGTATAATGCCGACAAGTCGAAGACGAGTCGCATAATACTTGTTCGAGTCTAAATAGCGGACCCTATTGCTACGCTGAAAACACAATAGCGATTATATAGCTGTTCTGACCTTGATTTGTTGTTCCAAACTTACAAAATGACAGTTATTGTGTCCGGATGCGTTGGCTCAGGTTCAATAGCAGACGAATTCCTTACGCGCATCATTTTCGCGCAGCCACACCGCTACACGCTTTCTGACTTTCGAAGAAAAACTCCAACAGCATTCGATTTGTGTGGTTACGTCCCTTGAATGAGACGGAAACTCGTCTGCTACAAAACCTGAGATCAACTCATCGACGCAAACAAAGCAAGGTCAGAAAAGCAATACAACCGCTAGTGAGTTTTTAGCGTAGCAATAGGGTCCGATATTTAGACTCGAACAAGCATAATGCGACTCGTCTTCGACTCGTCGGCATTACTTGTCTCGTCATGAAGCGAATTTTTCAACCTCAGTTTAAACACTCTTTTTTAAACGACTTCATGAATGTTAGTACCTAGGGTCGATCATCAATACTTTAGAGGGGAAGTGGGGTATTCAGTGTGGAGTTACGAGATAAAGAAAAGCCGAATGCGAAAGTGTGTCTCAGTAGCAACTGAGCTCACACAGACACACATTGACACAGAAACAGCTGTTCCATGAAATATTTGTCACCCCCCTGTTCGAACTACATCTTTTGACTAAGGTCATTTTGTGGTGTTTAGGGACAGAAAATAATTGGTTTAGCCCTGTTTCATCGGGAAATTAGCAGAAAAAGGTATGTTATCGTCATTTGTAAAGCTG
Organism: Littorina saxatilis; assembly: GCF_037325665.1. NCBI lineage: Eukaryota > Metazoa > Mollusca > Gastropoda > Littorinimorpha > Littorinidae > Littorina > Littorina saxatilis. Next base: position 43,316,506 of record NC_090252.1, read on the forward strand.
AAATACATTTCTGAGTAGAATAACATTGTCAGTGTATCAGTGCTGTTAGCTTAGTCCTGAAACATCGTGTGGTACAGATGGGTAAACCGGAACCATGCGTCTTTGTTATTGCCGATATCGTTTGGATATCGGCAAAAAATTGCCAACTTCCGTAGCGTTATCGTTTGATGATCGGAATACGGATGTGTGAGACCATCCAATCACAGCCCCCGAATTCCCCCACGTGTCTATCAGAATAGCTATATTGACACATGTAGGCCTGTACCTATACGTGATATTGACTTTGACACCACAAAATATTTCTGTCGTATGTTCAAAAAAGGTAGTCCATCTGTAAACTTTGAATATGCAGATGTTCTCTATAAATTATTCAATTGTACTCTGAAATCAAAGACAATGACCAATGACAGTTGAGATCGAAACTCGGTTGTGATGGGATATCCATATGGTTGTGATGGAATATTCAGAATAATCACCTCCTCAGCTAACAGAGACAGAGGCAGGTCATGGGATAATAATCATTTATTACACGTGTATTAATCATTTATTACACGTGTATTAATCATGTATTACACGTGTATTAATAATTTATTACACGTGTATTAATCTTTTTTTTTTTTACACGTGTAATGGTTATGAGCCAAACGGCTTTCCATACTATGCAGCCGGCGTCGCCACATTATCTGAGCATTGCGACACGTATGCTCGTGCTCGTTTTAGTTCATTTGAGGAAGAAAATTGGAGGCAAAGTGTTGAAGACCGAGAAGGAAAAGAAAAAAGAAAGGAACATTAGAAACTGGAAGCGTACAATTTAGTATCTCCTGATGGCAACTATCTGCGATCAGTTGAACTCAGAGGACTTCGATATATTTTTAAGAAGTGGAATTCATGACAAGTATGGCGGTCGTCCGCCCCGGCTCAATGCTGGTCCGAGTGGGAGCCGGAATAATGCCGTTGCCTTCTGTTTAAGGAACACTGGCTTAGAAAAAGCCTTTAAAACGTACACCGAACTATCAACGACAGCAGGGACGAAGCTGTTCGAAGAAATCGATCTATACCTCGAGGAGAAAGGTGGAATAGATGCACCACTGCCAAATGAACTTCAGCTGAAAATTTACATGAATTACTCGCCCACGAGTGCTTGCACGGCGAGCATGGTTGCTTATACAAACTACTGGGAAATGAAAAGCATAAAAGCTTCAGTGCAAGTCATTTTTGCAGCACTTTACAACGTTAATCGACCATCCTGCAGAGTATACTGTGAACATGGCGTGTGTAACTACACCACCAGCTGCAACAACATTAAAGGGCTGCAGATTCTCAACTCGAGTGAAAATGTGAAGCTGAGACCTTTTAACGACAGTGACTGGGCAGACCTTGCTGAGGAAGTCCATGGCTTTGACTTCACAGGCATCGGTGGGGAGAGACATACAGAGGATGCCAAAATGAGGAAGGATTTCTGGGAACTGATGGAGACAGACCGTAAGTAAAGCATTGTGTCTCATGCGGTTTAGGAGACCACCACTGAGGTGCAACATGTATCCACACACACCGTCACATCCCTTTGTGTATTAATGTTATAACTGCTCTCTTTTGGGTCGGAAACATTTGACCATTATCAAAAGCGGCGTTCAAGGAACATATAACCATTGTCTTTATCTGACACTAGAAAAATTTCATAAAACCAGTTGTTAGACCATCTCCGCCTGGTGCTGAGCCATTTTTCATTATTTTTAAAGCCTTTGTGATTTCATCTTCAGTTAAAATGCCCTCAATGCTATTTTTCTGTTCTTCGGTCAATTGTGGAACTTCCACGTCTTGTAAAAACATTTCAACATATTGTTCATCAAAGTTAATTCTTTTTTTGTATCTATTTGAATAAAAACGAGTTTGCTCTTTTACAATATCTTGTCTTTTTTTCAATACTTGTCCCTCCTCATTAGTTAGTCTATCCATTACTTTACTATTTGCTCGAGCCTTTTCTAGGTTGAGAAAATATTTAGTGTTTTTTTCCCCGTCTTCAATAAATTTTACACGTGCCCGTGCATGGGCACCTTTTGCTTCTCTAATCGCATACAATTCCATTTCTGTTTTATACTTCTCCCGTTGATCAACTAATTCTTTGTCTGTCGGGTTAAAAGCCAAATTCTTCTCTATCTCATCTAATTCAGACTGTAACTCTGCTTTCCTTCTGTTTGATAATTTGTTCTTAGTTTTACAGTATGCCATGCACCATTCCCTTATTTTAATTTTGCAGAGTTCCCATTTTAGCTGATCAACATTTGGCAGATAGCAAGCAACGCATCAAAAGAAGTAAGATTGAGACTGCTACACTGGAAAATAACTCATAACATTTATCCAACGAACATTATATTGTATAAAATGGGCATTGCTGAGAGTATTAGTTGTACACATTGTACAGAAGAGACAGATTATATCGAACATTTCTTTTATTATTGTATAAAAATAAGCAAAGTGTGGAATCTTGTTGAAGAAGCCTTCTTCACCGCTTGTTCAAAAAGAATTCATGTTGATGTGCGGGATGCCCTATTTGGCCTAGTTAAAAGGAATTCTATTTCATCCGCTGAAGCAAACTATGTCAATTTGCTGATCTTGATTGCAAAAATGTGCATAGGTATTTATAGATACGGTACCCCTTTAGAGATCGGATGTATTTTTGAAAAAGAGTTAAGTTTAAGAAAAATAATTGACTTGTGACTCGCATATATGTTGCTATCTGTGAAATTGAAATAAAGAAACGTTAGGTAACAAAAGGAGAAATGATGACGGAAGAAAATATAGGACAAAATGTATAAAATAAAAAAAATAGGTGGAGAGAGAGAAGATAGAACGAGAGGAGACAGTGAGAGAGAGAGAGGGGAGAGAGAGAGAGAGAGAGAGAGAGAGAGAGAGAGAGAGAGAGAGAGAGAGAGAGAGATTGGCAGACTATGGGATAGAGGGAGAGAGAGAGACTGACAGAGTATGGGGGAGAGGAGAGAGAGAGAGAGAGAGAGAGAGAGAGAGAGAGAGAGAGAGAGAGAGAGAGAGAGAGAGAGAGAGAGAGAGAGAGAGAGAGAGAGAGAGAGAGAGAGACGAAGCAAAAAAGAAGAACAAAGAAGAAGACAGAAAAATCCGAAGAACAAAATTCAGAAAAAAACAGACAAGTCGAAGAGAAAGAAAGTGGATGCAGAGAAAGACAGACTAGGGAGTGAGTGTGAGAGAGAGAGAGAGAGAGAGAGAGAGAGAGAGAGAGAGAGAGAGAGAGAGAGAGAGAGAGAGAGAGAGAGAGAGAGAGTGAGAGTGAGAGAGAGAGAGAGATGTTGTGTGGACAAGTGTGAGAAAGAGAGAGAGAGAGAGAGGAGAGAGAGAGAGAGAGAGAGAGGAGAGAGAGAGAGAGAGGAGAGAGAGAGAGGGTAAATTTAAATAAATAAAAAATTAAAAACAATTGTCCATGATCTGTTTACTGTCCATTGAGTGTGAAGCTGAGAGAAAGAGTGAGACTGAATGAAAACAATAATAACTTAAAAAGAATTAAAATGATTATAAAAAAAAAAAAAAATAAAAAATAAAAACTTCCGATATAAAAAAAAAAGAAAAAAAAAAGTATGTAGGATAAACAAAATACTACATGGCTTGCTGTGTCGTACCAGATTTACACTCGTTGCTTTTTCAAACAGTGAACAGCTCGGTTTCGCTCGCAGTTCAATATTTTTTTAAAAACCTCGTGTAAATCTGCTACGACACAGCAAGCCATGTAGTATTCTCTATATCTGAACATGAGTAAAAATCAAACCTGAAGTATGGAGTAAACCAATGTGCAACAATCTTGCCTAGGTCACCCCAACAAATATAATAAATACAGCCCAAAAAGAAGGCAGAGAACTCCATCCAAGAGTAAAGCGAAAAATCACTCTTGGAATAAAGAGGAGACATGGCAAAACATCATCAACCTTGGTGTTAGAGTGTAGCTTCTGTAAGCATGCATTGTAAAAAATGAAGGCTTGACCGCATTCAAAACAAAACCACGCATAACATATAAGTGGAGCAGCAAGTACAACATCCGCATCGTAGTGTGATAGCAACACTTACAGTAACTTCAACAAGGGGGGGGGGGGGGGGGGGGAGACAACACGACACGAATGACACGAACACCAAACAACGGAAAGAACAAGCAAAAACGGAACAAAAATTACAACATAAACTGAAACAATCCACATACTACTCCTGTGAGTCTTTCGCTTGGAACCACGTGTCCACTTGGAACCACGTGTCCAGGTAAATCCAATTTGTCAGAGTTCAAGAGACTGACACGACAACGTTTGCAATGCAGTTATCGGGATGCTTCTCCGCCAATTTCAAGCGGTATAATTATCTTGAGGGTGAAAATCATGGCAAGATCTTGGAACTGAAACAGATGTGTGGTGTAATTCGATCGAGTTTACCCCAAATCCGATTTATTCGAAAACGCACCGAGCGGTTACGTCACATGAATAAGAAATTAATCATTTTGCGTTGCAGCTTATTTCAAAGTCAAAATATCATTTCTCATCACAAATTAGAATCCAAAGGGTGGGGGGGGGGGGATATATTGTCCCCAGTTCGATCAGCAGCACTTTGGCGGAGGGGAATAGTCAGTATTAAGTTTGTGTGAGATTAACAAAGCCGGCTGACGTCCTCCGGATAGCTGCATGTCAAAGTTTGTCAGTGCGCCGACAGACACTCAGTGACACAGTACACATTCCCAGCTGGGTTTGAGCACGGGCCGCTGATTGGCTTATGAAAGCCGTGTGAATTACTTCATTCGCATGTACGGCAAGCATGGCTCTGTTGGACGCAAAGTGAGAATCAGGGGCAGAGTTGGAATAATCGGGATTTCCCGAAACCTCACTTGATTTCCAACAAAGCGCCGCATTTCCAGAAACGAGCTGCCTCTGACAATCAGCACATGCAGCAGTTGTCTCGATCTATTTTGAACACAATGATTTTTTCCAGAGTAGAGTGTTAGTTTGTAACAACAGGCTGAACTAATTTCTAATTTGAATCAACATTTTACAACAATCAGTCACATCAAAAGCGCACAGACTTGCACATTACGTATCAAGAGCCTGGATCAGTGACAAGAGCCTGCAATAAAGGGACGTAACTTTGTCTGCAGTCCAGAGAGACTGTGTGAGTGTAATCAATTAAGACTGAGTAAAAATCATTTCAATCAATAGTCACCAGTGAGAAGTTCTATCGGAACATTCTTGATGCTGTATTGGTGTTGTTGTAAATTTAAGATCTGAAACGTTAAAAATGACATCAAATTGGTTCGTTTTGGTCGAGTGGGATGTGTCGTTGATCAGTGTTGTTCCAACTCGCCGAAGTTATCAAAAGTGTTGTTTGGTTGTTTTTATTGATTCGTTTGGTGCGTTATACAATGCATTTTATTTTTCGAGACTAAGCATTGATCATTTTAACAAAATTTTATAGGTCAACAGTGATGTACATTTTAGTCGGTCTCCGGTCTCTGACCGATCCAATTTCCCCAGGACCTATAGCTTTAACCCCAGCAGGACACAGGTCCGATTAACCTACAGAAGAAGTGGTCAAGGGTCCGATCGTTTTTGACAATGAAGCGGACATGCGGACTGTTCAATTTTCAAGAGGAAAGCTTGTTTCGGTTTTGCCAAGCGAAAGTAAACACTGCGTGAGGAAAGCTTGTTTCGGTTTTGCCAAGCGAAAGTAAACACTGCGTGAGGAAAGCTGGTTTCGGTTTTGCCAAGCGAAAGTATGCACTGCGTGTGACCAGTTTGTTGAGTGAACGAGGCACCATATGGGATCTGATTCTTTGAATTAATTTATCCTCAAGTTGGATCAAGAAGAAAAAAAGAAAACCGAACCCATATGGTGCCTCGAGTGCATTCATTGGCTCAGCAATAAATCGTTTAAACCAATGGGAACCACCCGTGCATGTTCGCACATGCGCAAGGCATTACTTTTCGTCATAATATCCGGAAAAACCGTTGTGCGTTCGAGCTTGGTGTGTACGGCTCGAAGAAACCGACCGTGTGTCAAAACCCAGGACATGATCCTGAAAGCAAAACTTGAGGGACCCGCAGAACGGTCCGATGCCTACCTAAAAAACATTGTCGACAGATGGGCAGTGAAAAAAACCCGACAACTGTTCAAATAACTTTGAAATGTGATTCAATCCATTGAGTAGGCCCTATCTAGTCATGACAGTCGCGGAAGGTGGAAGAATTTAAACTAAAAAATCTTTTTAAATGCGGTTTTACGAGTCGTGTTTTTGTCCTATTGAAATTGCAATCTCAGGACACTGTGTCCTATTGATTTTCAGTCTTCAGGACAATTGTCCTAAAGGCTGCTAGAAAAATGTACATCACTGGGCCAACATGACATGTATCATTTCACATTGCATTCTAAGAAAGAGCAGAATTCTCACTATGCGCGCGGTATATTTCTAGAATCGCGTGGCACACACAAAGTTGGAATTCTTACAGTGGCGGCCATTGGTGTAACTCCAACAAAGCGCAGGTCGTTTCTGGAACAGCGCCGATGACGAGATGAGTCGCAACCACAGAGGTCGCAACACAGCTCTAACAACTGTCGTCTGCTACTTACGGTGTTGGTGTACACCGTTGCCGATTTGGATGGAGAAGATCGGTTCTGTTTTGGGATCGAAGGGTCCGAGAAGCCTAAGGTCAGCTTTCTTATCAATTCGGTGAATCTTGTGGTCTGGCCCCTTCGCGAAGACTCTGCCTTCGGGTGTTTAATTTTAGCTGCGCAGTAATCTTCAAATACCAAAGCTAGGAAACAAAAATGGCGCTCCAAGGAAAAGGAGATTTTTCACGGGTTCGAAACAAAATCTCCAGTCGAATAACATTGGCATAATATCATACCACCTATATTCCTCATCGTGGATCTGGAAAAAAAAGATATTTCTTTCATTTCGTCCACTTACAACTGAAATGCACCTAGGAAATGAAACCTTTGAAGCTACATTTCTGTCGTCGCAGACTGTTTCTGCTTGTGAGAGCTGAAAGCGACATGTAATAATGATTGTGAACCATAAAGAATGAACGATAAAGACAATTCCTACAACAAGCACTTACTTTATGTATTCTTATCAGTACGTGTTGCAAGAACATGTCTTTTTACTTTGCGCCAGGTTCACCATCAACGATCTCTACAGTTGAACAACAGCGATCCGACTGAGAAAGAAAAGAGAAATAGTACGCTTTACTCCCTCACGGCTAAGCCATTAGGGGAATGTGAGACGGGAAAAACCGACTTTGTATAAAGAATAAAAATAAAAATGCAGGGAAGGGGGGGGGGGGGGGGGAGGAGATGTAGACAGCTTGCTGCCGGCTGCTAGAGGAGACCCGCTGAAATGGGCTAGGGACCGGGATCTTTATCGTGCGCATGCGTGCACACGGGGGTGTTCGGACACCGAGGAGAGTCTGCACAAAGTTGACTCTGGGAAACAAATCCCGCGCCGAACTTGGGGGTTAAACCCACGCAGATAGTAACAACCGGTTTTAAAGCCAGCGCCTTTACCAACTGGGCAAACTCCCCACCCAATATGTTGGGTCAAGAAGTTCCATGGAGGGTGGGGGGTATGGAGTAACACATTGTGTTTAGCTCAGAACATCCCCACCCAAGCAGAGCCGCGCTAGGGGTACGCATTACCGTGAAGCTGGCAGTCAGTGCTACCAAATGTGGTCTGTGTCTACCACTCGGTGGTGATTTAAAGTGGGTCTATGTAAGCAGATGCCAGCGCAAGCCATCTGATGCAGAGCCAGGAGGCGGTTTGGTACAAGAGAACCTCAGCGACTACAGCCTCGGCCGTCTAAGGGATTTTACACGGGTTACTCGGCGCACGTCGCCAACAGCGCAGCGCCCCTGTGACGTCATCAAGAAAACGTGGGTGTATCCAGAAAAGTGTCAAATAATGACAACAAACTGGCTCAATATGCTCAAATGTTCTTTTCCAGAGATACACAGTACGTGTGTTAAAAGGATTCATAACATTAAATTCAGTACTTGGCAATGGATCGAGCTACCAATGCAATTACAAGCACGGGTGTTGACGTTTGTTTCCTAAAATTGTGTTTTATGTGCTAACTAGTACAAAGTTTTCTTGGGCCCTGTACGGAACAATCGCTTACAATTGCTTGTATGTCTTATTGCTGCTGTTCTACAACGTTGACGCCAACGTCGAAAGGATAAGTGCATATTTATCATTTTTAAAGTATCACTGAAGAAAAGTGGTGATACGAAACAGCGGCAGCATCATAATCTAGTGGGTAACGCTCAGCGCAGGAAATTAATACCACCCCGCGTACAAGAACATACACATTGTAGGTTTATAATGGGACCTAATGGGTCAAAAACCGTCTCTAATTCACCCAATAGCTATACTGTTTGGTTTAATGGAGTTAAACAATATTATCACACACCAGGAATACCTGATTACTCAGTTATTCAAATGTTAAAGTGAATCTGTGCGTGCGTTGTTGCGGGACTTTGATTTTCCCTTGCATCCTATATTTCCTACCCGCCTGTGCAGTCCATGACGAATGCAAGTCTTGTTCGTTGAGTGCAAGACACTACATAATTATGTGCCGTAATGGTGTTCTCTTTTACTAGGGGTCATCTTGTGCAAGGTGCATACTTCACTTACACCTAACTACCCACTCATACAACTCATCCTTCGTTCTCTTTCCCCACCATCACACGGTTTTACTTTGCAGTTAATTGTTTCAACTCTCGATGGCCAGTAAGCTATACTAGGGGTAGCCTTTATGCAAGGCCACAAAATAATGTTTACTTGTGGTTTATGTTCTCAAATGTAATCAAGAGACGACGGTTTAGTATAGTGAAACCCTCCCATTTTCCGATCTTGGGGAAATCATGAACAATAAATCATAAAAGAAAGGGGATGGACTTAAAGGCACGGTAAGCCTCCCGTTCACCATCAGAGATACTGTCAGGCTTTTACACACAGTACACACCCTTCCATTTGAACGCTCACCAAACGGGAACATCCTAGGTGCCCTCCGTAAAGAGCGAGCAATTTTCTAAGAATTTATTTTTGCCTGGTTTATCTTACCCCTGAGCCATCGTGAACCCGTGTGATCCAGTTCCCTTTTATATTTAGTCAAGTTTTGACTAAATATTTTAACATCGAGGGGGAATCGAAACGAGGGTCGTGGTGTATGTGCGTGCGTGTGTGCGTGTGTGTGTGCGTGTGTGTGTGTGTGTGTGTGTGTAGAGCGATTCAGACTAAACTACTGGACCGATCTTTATGAAATTTGACATGAGAGTTCCTGGGTATGAAATCCCCGAACGTTTTTTTCATTTTTTTTATAAATGTCTTTGATGACGTCATATCCGGCTTTTCGTGAAAGTTGAGGCGGCACTGTCACGCCCTCATTTTTCAACCAAAGTGGTTGAAATTTTGGTCAAGTAATCTTCGACAAAGCCCGGACTTCGGTATTGCATTTCAGCTTGGTGGCTTAAAAATTAATTAATGACTTTGGTCATTAAAAATCTGAAAATTGTAAAAAAAAAAAAAAATTTATAAAACGATCCAAATGTACGTTTATCTTATTTGCCATCATTTGCTGATTCCAAAAACATATAAATATGTTATATTCGGATTAAAAACAAGCTCTGAAAATTAAATATATAAAAAATATTATCAAATTTTTTTTTTCGAAATCAATTTAAAAACACTTTCATCTTATTCCTTGTCGGTTCCTGATTCCAAAAATATATAGATATGATATGTTTGGATTAAAAACACGCTCAGAAAGTTAAAACGAAGAGAGGTACAGAAAAGCGTGCTATCCTTCTCAGCGCAACGAATACCCCGCTCTTCTTGTCAATTCCACGGGCACTGCCTTTGCCACGGGCGGTGGAGTGACGATGCTACGAGTATACGGTCTTGCTGCGTTGCGTTGCGTTCAGTTTCATTCTGTGAGTTCCACAGCTACTTGACTAAATATTGTATTTTCGCCTTACGCGACTTGTTTTTTACAATGTAGTCGTCAGTTTGTGATTTCAATGCTACTCGCTGTAAGCTTATCTGCAATAGCACGTTATTATGTACCTCTGAATCTAAACGCAACAAACAGCTGCGATTCACACGAACTCTAGCGATGGCTTTTGACTATTCAGAGGAACTGACGATAGGCATAACCGTCGTCTGCTACGAGAACCACAACCTTGCGTGACCCTGCTTCCGGGCTTTTCTTTTTTCAAACTTTCAAAACTTCAAAACTTCGAATTGTACTGATCTTGTCTTGATGAAAAAATAATTCTTTTATGATTTAAGAATGTTTTGTAACAAGCTGTCAATTTATTATTTAGATTTTAAAAGTTAGTTCTAGCGCCAAAACTCACCGTCCGATTGTCTGATCAGACAATCTGCAAAATTAATTCTTTGAAAATTGCTCGCTTTGTACGTAGGGCACCTAGGATGTTCTCAAGCGGTGAGTGTTTAAACGAAAGGGTGTTTGTACTGTGTGTAAAAGCCTGACAGTATCCTGTGATGGTTTACGGGACGCGTACTGTTTTGCCTTAAAATGTAATACCTCGGTTTACTTGTTATACAGGTGCACCTGCGGTGGCGCTAAATGTACATGAAATATTCAAAGAAGGCTCGTACTGAAACAATAACATCCTAGTACTTCAAGTGATTTCTTTTAAATAAAAGAAATAAAGGGAAATTGAACAAATACTTCTGCAAAAACTAGTTTAAAACCAACAGCGTGAAAATGAGGCATACAGACGGTATAAGCCACTTAGCATCATATACAAGAAGTCACACACATACTCACAGAGGCACTTGAAAATGCCCAGATACTTTGCAGGTATAACCACTGAGAAGCAATGTGAGTAGAAAACTATGAGAGAGAGAGAGCATGTTATATTCTTTTTAAAGCCACCCTCCGCCTCCCGTAAACCATCTGTTTCTGATCACTGAGCTCCCCGAGCTCCCCGAGCTTTTACATACAGTACAAACATACCTCCATTTGAACGCTTACCACTCAGGAACATCCTGGCTACTTTCCGAGTAGAGGGAGACATTTTCAAATAATCTATTTCGTGCAGTTAGAGCGAGCGCACTCTGAAAGAAATCGGAAGCCTCCTTTTTGGCGCTAACTTACAAAATCTAAATAATAAATTAACAGATTTGAAACAAACGAAAACATTCGAATATCATCCAGACAAGATCAGTACAATTCGAAGTTTTGAAAGTTGCCCTTTAATCATTTTAATTAGTTCCAACGGTTTTTGAGTGATGTTTTGAAAATTGAATGTTAATGCGTAAGCGCCCTAGTAGAGCGGTCCCACAATCCCGTTTTCTATTTTTTAGTCTGGGATACCCCCCGTCTATTTGTAGAGAAGGCCAAAAGACATGTTTCAGCGCGCGTCGACTGAAGGTAATGGTGGATGGGGGCTTGTAAGAGGTGGGAAGGTATGGCATTCCGTTTGTCAAATAATTATTTGGATACTTTTTCATGTTTTTTTCACCAGTTTTAGCAATATAATCATTATTTAGAAGCTCATGTGCTAAATAAGTAATTGTTTATAAAGAATGTAAAACAATTCATTGTTTACGTAAATAATTCATTGTTTACGTAAATAATGATTTATTTACGTAAACAATATATTATTTAGACGTATATTACATTGTTTATAAAGAATCAGCAATGTTGCTAAATAAATCATTATTTACGTAAACAATGAATTATTTACGTAAACAATGAATTGTTTAGCCAACACATTTTCCATTATTTAGGGGTTTCTAGGATTCGCTTCTGAACTAAGTTTTATGTTTTTCAGTGATTACTATAATTGAATACAAGGTCTCTCCACACACTCTTATCTTAAAATAGCTGTTGTTTGGATATTATTTTGTTTATTTTACAAGCCGAGTACGAAAATAACTGATCTCAAACACAGTCAAAGGTCAAGGTCAATTAAGGTGTTTCCCTGCCGGGAGTGTTTAGTGTTTGCATTTTCTTGCTTGAAGTTGTTGAAACACAGTTTTTTTCCCCTTATGTTCTCTGTTCTGTTTATGTCCCAACAACATGCCTGTCTTTCCATTTCTCTTCCTTTCATCGTTTCATTTCAAAGAGAAAAGTAAAAACAGCTGTGAACCGTTGAAAAACGGGAAACAATGCCTCCGACGCGTTCCGAGAAGAATCTGGAGTGACTTCCCTTGCCTCATGCAAACCGGGCGAGAAGCGAAAATATTCTGAGCGATTGTTACCAGAGGAGAGGCGGCGATACCACCAGAAGATTTTGGAGACTGACGGGAATGATCCGTATGACATTCTCAACCAGGTGCTGGTCAGCAAATCCGGACGATCTGCCAGAGCTGAGTTACATCAACATCGTAAATTATTTTGTGCTTGGCAAGACATGTGAGCAGCTGAAAAGCTTACAACAGTTTGGATTCCTACCGACTTTTTGTCTCTGGCTGGGTGAGGGATGTCAAGTGCTACAGCCCTGATGGCTGTCAGAACTCTGTCATTTCTGCAAAGGTAAGAATGTGCTTTCAGTTTATAATGAATGAACGTGAGTGTTCTCTGTCTTGTGTTGCAGATAACACAAGTTGCAGTTCAGGATATTGTGTTGAGGCTTTGTCTTTGATATATTCTTCGCTTCAGTTTGTATTCTGGACTACGACAAAAGCTGTAGATAGTCTTGAATATATTTATATTTTGAAATAGCTTGCAAAATATTATATTTATAATGAGCTTCATGTTCATATTCAGTTAAAAATCTGTTGTTTACTTTTCATTGTTAAGGTTATTGTAAAGCACATTATGTGCGTCTTAGAGTTATATTCATTCGATTGACCTAGCTGAATGCTGATTTGTGCGACCTTCAATTTATGTTTCAGATTCTTCATTCACAACGCCTTAATGAACCAGCACTTTCTCCTTGGATCATCGCCACTTCTGATGGCAACATACTGGCAGCACACTGTACCTGCATGGCCGGAGTTGGAGAAACCTGCACACACGTCCCTTCACCTTCAAGGAGTCAGCTGTTGAGTGTGCTGTGGCAGACCGCCATTTCTGTTTGGAATCTAACAGTGAGGGGATGCTTTGTCTGCGCAAAGACCACCCATACTAAGTTAAGTCAAGTACAGTGCCAGATTGTTATGACCAGTTCCTCCTACTGCGATTTCATGGTGTGGACTACTGTGGATAAAGTTATTGTCCGAGTATTGCCTGACTGTGATTTTTGGGCAATGTGTGTGGAGAAAGCTTTGAAAGTGTTCAGACTCGCAGTTCTTCCAGAGCTAGTTGGAAACTGGCTGGACAGAGAAGCTGAGCCTCTACAAGCAGTGGATGTGAACCAGGAGCAGCTGCAAACACCAGCCGTGAAACGCAGCAAGAAACAGTGACAATGCCAGACTCGCTTGCTCATGTGTGTGGGAAAACAAACATCATGTATGACTGTACACACAGAAACTGGCAGTAGTAAAGTTGTAGAGACTAGAGAGGGAGAGAAAAGAGAGCATGTAATGTTTTAAATCACAGTTCACACTCACAGAGAAGTCATTAATTGTTCCATTCTTGTTTCATTTTATTCTTAAAGTAAAATCATGCACAGATGTAGACATACATTTTGTTTAGGATCACCGACCACAATACAAAATCAAGTGCTACAAGTATAAATTATGATGCATACAGGACCTTATTTTGTGATTGTTTTACATCCACTGCTGTGAATAACAAAGAATCATGAGCAGTTTGATTATCAACTTATTCAGCCAGGTATATTGTTCATTCTCCTTGTTCAATGTTTCCAGTGACACGGATTGGCTGCTTGATTTAGGGAACAAATAAGAGTGTGTGGTCCAGCGTAGTTCTGCATCAGTACAGTCAAGTAATACAGTGTTTAAATTGGCCCGGTAGCTCAGTTGGTAGAGCACTGGACTTGTGATCGAAAGGTCGCAGGTTCGAATTCGGGCCGGGACGGACAGGGGTCAACTTTATGTGCAGACCCAGAGACGGAAGCCATGTCCCACCCCCGTGTCATCACAATGGCACGTAAAAGACCTTGGTCATCTGCCATAAGTGCAGGTGGCTGAATACACCTAAACACGCAGACACCTGGGTAGCGCGACTCCGTTGCTGCTAGCTTTCCACTGGGAGGAAGCGACCCGAATTTCCCAGCGATGGGACAATAAAGTAATGGAAATGGAATGGAAAAAAGTTAGTTTCTATTATCAACTAGTTCTGTTTTGATGACAACAAAATTGAACACACTTATTTCTGCAAAAAAGCGCACAGGTCTATTGATCATAATGAATAGTTAATGACTCACATACCCACAGTATGTTATTTCAATTTTGAACATTTAGTGAAAGTGTTCTCTTCACTTTGGCTTCATACCTGCAATACTGGTAGTGGTATGTTCAGTGTTGCTTGCAGTTGCATGTTATTGGTAGTTTAAATGTGTGCTCGCATTTCAAGTGTAGGCCATTTAATTTTTCAATGCTCCTTATCTTGTTTCCTGTGTAGAGCTATTTTGAGGTTAATCAGCATAATTCAACCTTTGTCAGTTGTGTCAATACATGTCACATTTATGCAAAATGATTTCAAAGTGTATGTTAAAGTGGTGTGTGAGTGTGTGTGTGTGTTGTGTGTGTGTGTGTGTGTGTGTGATAGAAAGAGTGAAATCTGCTCTTGAATTGGAAGGAAATAGCAGCAGGTCAGATCATATACACATACATGTGTATATCAAATTCGAGATTCCATCCAGTGAAAACATGATAACAGAAAAACTGTTGCTACTGCTCATGTGAGATACCTGAATCAGATACAATACACCACAGTTTAATTAACACATTCTTTAAACAATGCCTTCATCTTCAAATTCAAGATTCCGCCCAGTGAAAACATAACAGAAAGACTATTGCTACTGCTCATGCGAGACATCAGAATCAGATACAATACACCACAGTTTAATTAACATATTCTCTAGTCTAAACAATGCCTTCAGTTCACTAGGCTGTGTTTATGCAGCGTCACAGCAAGAATCACATGATACCAGTGCAAACATTGACAAGCCCAGATGATACAGTGACTATTTTGTCCAGTGTTACCACTTTTTCCTCTTCCCTTGCAAACAAAAGATCAGTCAGACTTCAGAATTTTTTACTTTCCACAAAGAATACCGATAACTCGCTCAACATACATTCTCAGATTAGCTAGTTTGCGTGTTGACTATAAGCTGTAAGCTGACTCTTCCCTCTTGTAAAGGCAGGGATTTTCACTTGTGCACCTCTCATAGCCACTAGTTCATTAATGTCAAATCCCCTGTCGGCCAAAATCACATCATTTTGTACAATATTGTCTAGATACCCACTATTTGCAGTGATGTGCTTGTCACTTGAAAGCCCACCCCACCCTTTAGAAATAAAAGAAATATGGCCTTGAGGTGTAATTGTTGTGCTTGTAGTTTGACCAGGTGAGTGCACTAGCATCAACACTGGAGGGTCTCTCAATGAATATATTTCAAAACAGTCAATAATGGACACTACTCTGCATCTTGAACACACACGGCCAGTACATGTACTGTGCAACTGACCTTGGCACGGAACGATCCAAGGGGGGCAATCTCAGTCATCTCAAAGAGGGAAATCCAAACGCAATCCGCTTTGTTCGATTTTACGGGCTTGGACGATAGAGAAAAATAAGAAAAGCAAAAGCTGGAGTGCAGTCTGGACGAAACTGCTATCAAGAACGCAGAATTAATTTCTTATGAGTTTTTTTTTAGCCGTAAGCGCCATGTTTAACTGCTGTTCACAATGCGGCCGCAGTGAAACCAACAAAGGAGCCTCACTATGGAAGAGTTTCCTGCTCCGATAAACATGGCGCTTACGGCTAAACAAAACTCAGAAAAAATCAATTCTGCGTTCTTGATAGCAGTTTCGTCCAGACTGGACTCCGCTTTTGCTTTTTTTTATTTTTCTCTATCGTCCAAGCCCATAAAATCGAACAAAGCGGATTGCGTTTGGATTTCCCTCTTTGAGATGACTGAGATTGCCCCCCTTGGATCGTTCCGTGCCAAGGCCAGTTACACGGTACTGGCCGTGTGTGTTCAAGATGACTACTCTGTTCCATGGATAGGGAAGGAACTGTGGCGGTAGACTTGTCTTTATACTTCGCCTGTCTGTCCAGAAAACAAGTGGCTGCAGTTTGTGGTACATGATATGCACAGTCTCGTGAAAAACTTTGCTGGCAGTTGTTCTTGACACAGAAAAGATGTATGCCAGGTGTTGCAGAGGTGTGTTAAGGCGTATATGCATGAATGAGAGCTTGAAACTGTGTCAGTGCTCTGCGCGAGTGTGTTGGCAAATGCCATGCAAGAAAATCAAATAATGTAACAAGTGTGAAGAAATTAGAAATCCCAGTAAAATATCGTACAGTATCGTCATTGTCCCTCAAAGAATCAAGTGTCATTTTTTTTCTTGGCAAGTTCGTCTTTAAGTTCCCGAGTTTCTAGCACCAGCCTGTTTAGTTCATCCCGTTGCTGCTTTTCTTCATCTTTAGAAATCCAGGCAAAATTGTCATAGGTTTCAGTCTGGCAGTAAGTACCGCCACAGTCACCTCTCTCGGGAAGAGGAGCAGCCAGTTCTGCTGTATCCGAAGTACCTTCACCGTCGCCATCAACAGCATCCTCTGCTAAATTAGGGTGAGAAGGAGTTGACTCACTCCCCACAAGCTTCTTCCTCTCCTTGAGTCTCTGGTACTGTCCTTGTTGGCTGTCAGGCTGTGTCCCTGCACCATACCCAAGTTTCAAAGTAGGTGTTTACTTCCCACAGATGGTTGCCCTGCAGAAAAAATCAAAGGCAAATGTATTGTAAACTAGCAGTCAGGCCCAGCTTCGCCCGGGTGTTTCTGCTCTCCCCTCTCTCAGAAACCTCTCGAATCTTATTCCAATGTTATGTGGATAAGAAAAATGACAGTGTGAGCTCATACATTTGGATGTATAGGCAAGGCAAGTTTCTATTTGGTTCAACGTGTTCTTCGTGATTTGTTTACCCCTTCTCACACCCACTGTAGTTACCGTCTGATCAAAGCACGCATACCTCATGAGTGAGCGCGTCATACCTTTTTGAACAGGGGAGAGAAATCTGTAAATTCTCGTGATCTTTCACTGAGGCGATCGTTTCGTAAACATTATTCGCGATGATCTGGAAGGCAGGGAGGGGGAGCAGGGGGCAGGGTTAGTGTGTGTGTGTGGGGGGGGGGGGGGGGGGGGCGGGATGATAGCGGGCGGGGGGTAACCCTTGAGAATGACACGGTATACTGGTTTGATGAGAGTTACCTCCCTTCCGTGGGTGACAAAGCATGACTTACCTCCCTTGCACTATATAGACTGTATTGATAGATGGGGAGGGTAATTATCCGAGGAAGGAAACAATGTCTGGAGAAACTAAAACCCAGGTGCACATTTGTGGGTCCAGGGCAGTGTGCATGCAAAATATCTTGTGCTTATCTTTTGCCATCTCTGAGGTATGGCGACCACAGACAGACAGACACACACACACAGACAGACAGACACTCTCTTTTATTTATATGTATAGATTATGGATTGGGAGTTATTTTAAAAATAAGTCACCCAAACAAAATGAATGAGTAAATCTAGACACAGATCTACCCTTTAAAACTGAACTATAAAGTTGTATCAACAATGACCATTTAGTGTTCAAATAAATTCTGATTATCAAATCCAAGTATTTCACACCTATGGCATTCTCACAAGTCATGGTTTTGGGCAACCATGATAAGTACTGAGAGTAAGTGTAAGACTGACTCACTCAGTCATAGACTGCACTCGGTGCAGGACTGACCGACTGTCCGCACACTACCATCACAACACAGCTTGCATAAAACACAGACTAACCAAGGCAGGTGAACAAAAGCATGAGTACTTACCATTGACAAAATGATCAGAGCACACGTATCTCCTAGCTGTTGATTCAAAGTTGAAATTCTTCAGCTGAAGCTGTGCCAACCATTCTCGCCCGCGTCGTGCAGTCAAATCCCTTGTCTCTTTGCCCTTTCCCTTGACAACAAATGGAACAGAAAAGAATCTTCTGTCCCTATTTCTATCTTGTCTGTTATGGCAATGTTTAACACTACAACTAGAGACCATGTCGATAAATGCGGAAGATTCAGAGTGCAGATTTCGCGTGTTGCCTTCTCGCGAGTTCCGCCGGAATGCCAGAGGCAAGGCCGGACAACTCTGCACACGACTGTGTGACGTCATCGCGTCAGAGCTCATACCAAGTTGTGTTGTGTTGTGTAACCTACAGATAAAAAAAAAGTGTAATCATGCAGTAAGAGAAATGGAAAGAGAAAGTTTTTGTTGAGACAGAACAGAAAACTTAGGACGGAAAACTTTTTTTCAACAACTTCAAGGGAGAGAATGCAAACACTAAACACTCCCGGTTATGACATTGACCTTTTGTTTGTTTTCGCATTCAATTCTTTTCGTACGGCAATTTCAGCTTGAAAAATAAACAAATTTACGAACATTTTCTGATAAATAATTTTTGGAGATACCTTGTATTGAATTATGGTATATACACAAAGGAAAAAAAATAAAGCTTAGAAGTCAATTCTTGATTCCCCTAAATAATGAAAACTGCTTTCCCTAAACAATTCATTGTTTACGTAAATAATTCATTCTTTACGTAAATAATGATTTATTTAGCAACATTGCTGATTCTTTATAAACAATGTAATATAAGTCTAAATAATATATTGTTTACGTAAATAAATCATTATTTACGTAAACAATGAATCATTTACGTAAACAATGAATTGTTTAGGTAAATAATGAATGGTTTACGTAAACAAAAATGTTATTTAGAATTGTTTAACATTGTTTATAAACAATTACTTATTTAGCACATGAGCTTCTAAATAATGATTATTTAGCTAAAACTGGTGAAAAAAACATGAAAAAGTATCCAAATAATTATTTGACAAATGGAATGCCATAGGAAGGAGCATGAAACAGAGCCCAGCATCGTAACTCAAATAGGCCTTTGTGTGAGTGGTTTTCAAAACTCTTGCACTTGCATTCATTGCGAGAGGGTACTGCTGATATTGAGGCTTT
>NC_090252.1:43340672-43392833 GCF_037325665.1 Littorina saxatilis
GAAGAGGGGCTGAGTCGGGTATGTGGATGTGCTTACATATTGGCAAAATGACGCCTTAGATATTCTGCCTTTAAGTGTATTCTGTTTAATTTGTAGAGGTCCGGCTGGATGGCTCACCAAGATCCTCCCAACAGGAAAGCACCGCCGTGCAGTCACGTCCTGCTTCGTATGAACTTTGTTCTTACAGAATGTCCGGGAAGCCACGGGGTGAGAAATTACCATCTTTTAGTACACTCTCTGGCAGGAATGTATGTTCCCCACATTGTAAACGTTTTCTTTTTTTGATATCTTTATATTGATCATTGGGTATAAACGGACGATATGCCGGTTGCCAGATGTTACACCGACGGACGTTATGCCGATAGGTTTTATTCGTTCTGTGTGTGTGTGTGTGTGTGTGTGTGTGTGTGTGTGTGTGTGTGTGTGTGTGTGTGTGTGTGTGTGTGTGTGTGTGTGTACTGTAAACAAAATTGAATACATTTTGAAATAACCCATATTTGTAACAAGTTAGGAACAGTACATAGTACATACACGAACGAAAGAGGCGCACATGTATACAGTCTGTCTAAAAATGACTAAGAATTTTGCCTCTGATCTCAAACAAGTTGTATAATTATGTTCATAACGTACAAAAGTAAAGGTTACTAATTGCTTTATCTTAAAAGCATTTTCGATTTGTAAATTATCTCCCTTCGGTTGTACCAGACGACAGTTATTGCCCTTGGTTGCACAATAAAGGTTTACTGACACAACTTGTGATTTTTGGCAGTAAGCGGAAAAGAATTCCACTATTTCGTCAAATTCACTGAGTGCGATTACATTCAGAATGCCTATTTAGTCATTGGTGCAAAAATATGGCTTTAAAAAAATTATCCATATGTGTATAAGGTAATGTTGTCAGGTTTAACCACCAAATAAACTGCCGGACTTGTCAGTTTTATATATGACAAAATTCAAAATATTGTTCTCCAGTAGGGTTGTCATCAGTAAGAAGCAAATTACATTAGTATTCTTAGCAAAATGTGAACTTACTTCATTTTTAAGTCCTGATACACCTTCCTTTCCCATAGAATGAATTGAGTATAACATTGAAATAAACTTACCCGGCTTCCCTGTGGCGCAATATGCCAACATAGATCATAACATGAAAATGTCAGCACATTTCTCGGGAAAAGCCGAATTAAAAAGCTTTATAATAGCACGAACAAATGTACAATCTCTGCAATTGGAACCAACAAAACACAATCATTAATCAGAAAATATTACGCAAATCTGTCATTACTTTAGTTGGTACGTGTGACACTGAATTTCATACATATGTTTGGAGCCCCGAAGTCTCATGCGGTCATTGTCAACAGTTACTACATGTACAAGCGAAATACTAAATCTCTAGTTGTGTGCGCGCGAAATGTGTATCCTTCTGACAGAGAAAAAACCCGGCTAAAATCACTCAAACACACAAACACTATCACACGCGCGTTACAAACGTGTGAGCACCCACTCACGCCCACGAATACGCATTAAATACACGAGTATAACGCCCGATCAAGATAACGACCGTTGGCATTACGCCCGCTGGCATAAAGTACCACTACCCTGGTTTTGTCATCAGACCAAAGTGTTTGTTAAGAGTTATTGTTGTTTCTCTCTTTCTTCTCCTTGGTCTCCTACTTCTGTCTAAACATATTGTGTGTGTGTTTCGTTGTTTGTTTTGTTTTCGACGTTTTTGTGCTCCTGCGCTTTAACTTGTTCAAATATGCGATTGTTTCAGGACTCTGTATAATAATAAACAATGAGAAGTTCAAGGACCGAAAGAAGGTGAGGGAAGGGTCACACATCGATCGAGGTCAGTATTAATAACCAGATGCAGTAGTAACTGTTGTGAATTATACATTTAAGATATTCTTTTCATTTTATAGCACTATCTTTTCTCAACCAGGACTATTCCGATATGAACGATATAGTACAAGGTGCAAAAATTGCCCGTTATTTGGAGGCGTATGTACTTTCACTGGATGTGTTCAATGTCAGTTGCACAGTTCTGCATCACGTGTAAAAATACATGCGGAATGCTTTCATGATGTTTATGCAGTATTTTGTTGTTGATAAAGTGATGTGTTTGCTTGCTGGTTTGCTTGATGTTGTCGTTGTTTTGAAAGAAGTAGAGGTTACATGCCGAGTCTCGGTGAATATTAAAAATAATGGTCGAAGTTAGCGGATCATAAAAATGCAAGCTTCAGCGAGCTTTTTCATGACCGCGAACTGAGACCAATATTTTATATATTTACTGAGACGAGGTATGTTGCCTCTTTATTCCTCCTTTCTTCAGTTATTCGGCAAAGAAAAAAGGAGTTTTTGTGCGAAAGTTTGATCGAATCCTAATCGCTCAACCAGTCAACCTGCGCAGGCGATCGATTAATGCGCGGTTGTATAGTTCCGTTAAAAATCATTCAATTCTGTTAACACATCATGTCAGTTTCCTAGTTTGTGGACTAAAATCAAGTACACAGTTATGTTGTTATTCTGCTCTGGCGATAAAGGCAATTGTCAGTAAGTACTGGTGTCACATGACTGATGTGAACCAGTTGATTGGCTAATGGCGATGCGCTAAAACTGTTAGCGCACTCTTGGAGTGCGCTAACTTTTCCACAGAGCGTATTCTTCCGCCCTTTGCCTAAGCGAGACTGTGCTCTCATCCTCAGAATTAATTAATGACATGTAGCTTATATTCTCCACAATACCAAATGACCATAAATTCCCTGCTTCTCAATTAAAGCAGAAGTGGGTTTTTTTCTGACAGATTGCATGTGCCTGTGCCACAGTGCCACTGATCTAAAAATAGAAGCCGCTGTGTTTCATCTCATTTTCGCCGACTTGCATAGATTCTTCTCATATGCCATGTTAGTGGCATGTAGCTTATCATCCACATTACCAAATGATGAGTTAGTATACAATTTTCCCAGCGGCTAACAGAAAACACAAGTGTTATTCCGATAACGTACCAGCTAGACCAGTTTGGAAAACTGACTCGATCGACTCTGTCAGACGTAGCATGCAGACTACACTGAAATACGACTGCATCAGTTAAGTAAATGAATGGTTTCCGAATTATTATTTCAAGGCAAGAACAATCGTAATCGAAAACGTGTAGGGTTCAGAACGTTCTTACCATATATAAGACTTATTACCAGCCTGCCTCATGCGTGCAGACTCAGTGCAGACTGCAGTGGTTCGATTGCCCTAGCCTAGCAGACGACATAAACCCCGCTCAGCAAATTAACATGTTGGGCAAATGTGAACGAAAAAACGATGGGGATATAATACGTGTAGGGTTCAGAGCATTCTTACCGTTCATATTTAGTATCAGACTCCCCGATGAGTGAAGATACAACACGAGAAATATGCCACATTTATTTTGAAAATGTGCTAACCGTCGAGTCCTTCGGGGGGGGGGGGGGGGGGGGGGTAGTCAATTCAAGGGGAGTCACTCCGCACAGCCAATCCGTCGAAGCTCGACTGGAGGTTTCGAATCGCAAATAACGAAGAGCACAGTCCTTTCTCCGAGTTCAAATGAGGTCTCTCTGAAAGATCATCACTGTTCAGCTTAACGCTACACTGGAATTTACCAACAGAAATTAAAATGCTTGTGACGAAAGCACGACACACTTGAGACACCCCACACAAAAGTAGATCTTACTGTACACGACCTGACCACACAGTTATGCCTATTCAAATGCGCGTTGCAAAATGTGCGTTTGGAATCTTCTTTTTTCTATGGCGGTACTGACAATATCGTTATTGAAACAATCCCAGTGCACAAAGGGATTTATAGAGCAAATATCGAAAATATTTATTGAACTCAGCACTATGTGCTTCGTTCAATAAAGAATTTTCTCGATTTGCTCTATAAATCCCTTAGTGCACTGAGATGTCTCAATAACTTAAAATATTGTGTGTTCTGTTCATGTTTTGGTATCGATTAGGACATTTTTTTCCGTCGAATTCAGTAGCAGACGAACTTTTACACCCGTGTTCATACGTTACACTACTGTATTAAGTTCGGTTTTTAAGGGGCAAAACAGTGTATGAAACCGCTTTATGTTCTTTAAATTGATGGTGTGTGCATTTGGTTGCGTGTGATCTGTTTATAAAATGAAATATTGTTAAATACTGACCGTCGGATTGCAGTCGTTTGTCGATGCAGCCAAGCGTAAAGAAATCTGAAAGGGGAACTACTCTTGTCGCTAGACAAAGTATGAGAGTTACTTTCCTTGGGGATTTGCTTGCGCTGAACGTTTCTGCACGGCAGATCTAGATTCAGAAAACAACCGAACTCATGGATTGTAAATATGAAGATTCACGTGTTCAAGCCTGTAGTTGTTAATTTAAATGCGGTATGTTTGTAATGTTTGCTCCAGAGATGTATATTTCGTACATGAGAGCGTTCGGAACTTTTGAGTTGCAAAAATAGTACCACAAAGTGTACCTTCTCAACCCATGAGCTATCGAGGATTCAGGCCTGTGAAAAGTTGTTTTGGTTGTTGGGTAAGTTACGAAGCAGAGGGGGGGGGGGGGGGGGGGGAATAAAAGTCATTGTCATCATTTTCACGAGTTTTCATTCACAAAAACCTGGGAAATAAATCTCATGTTCCCCATGCAATAAATCCCCTGTTACCATAGTTGCAGGAAGCAGGTTATACATAGATAATCAAAAGCAAATCCAATAGAAACGCTCGGGGATTCTTCGGCTCTTTTCATTGGCGTTTCCCCAGACCTAAACAGACGACACTGCTTTGCAAAGTTCCAAAAACGAACTGGCAAACTGGAAAAAGTACACAAATAACAAAACTACTTCATGAAAGGTCATACATTTATCACATACAAATGAAACCTAGCGATATGTTTTGTCTTCTTACAAACTCATGGAGTGCGTGTATCTGTGTTTCGATACGCAGACGTTCGTGGAAACACGAACGTCAAGTTCAAGTCAAACCAATTGACCCCTGACACACACATTTTGACCCGTGCACAAGACGATGTATCGCTGAACGAAGCGCAAATACGAAATAATAATAAAAGCAAAGAACATAGCAACAAGATATGCAAAGATCTAACAAAGACGAGCAAGCAGAATCAATCAATCAATCAATGACGCTTATATCGCGCATATTCCGTGGGTACAGTTCTAGGCGCTCTGCAGTGATGCCGTGTGAGATGAAATTTTATACGGCCAGTAGATTGCAGCCATGTCGGCGCATATTTACCTTTCACGGCCTTATTCCAAGTCACACGGGTATGGTAGACAATTATTAACTGTGCCTAAGCAATTTTGCCAGGAAAGACCCTTTTGTCAATCGTGGGATCTTTAACGTGCACACCCAATATAGTATACACGGGGGGTGGTTCGGACACCGAAGAGAGTCTGCACACAAAGTTGACTCTGTGAAATAAATTTCCGCCGAACCTGGGATCGAACTCGCGCTGACAGCGGACAACTGAATACAAATCCAGCGCGCTACCAACTGAGCTATATCCCCGCCCTGTCTAATGAAAAACAAAGAGGCAATGAGTCGGAAACAAGATCGCGATTCTTTCCTTCGCTGCACGACGCAAATCTTCTGTGACATTTGACCCAACGTAGCTTCCACATTCGATCACGAAGCTTAATATTTACCACTGAAAACCGAGGGGGTGGAATACTGAGAGGAACATACAGAACTGTACGCATCCTCAAACCTGACATATTTATCTCAACATTTTATTAACTCAAAACACAGAAAGTTGCTTTCACACGCCAGCTTTGATCACAGGCGAAGGTGTCGTCCACTGGACTACTACTATCACAGAAAGACTACAAGGTACGTCACTCACCTTCGAGTCTTCTGTGTTCTTGGAGTCGCTTCCTGGGGAAAAATATTGTTCAAGACGGCTTGCCTCTTCCTACAGTCTGTGT
This sequence comes from Littorina saxatilis, assembly GCF_037325665.1. Classification (NCBI taxonomy): domain Eukaryota; kingdom Metazoa; phylum Mollusca; class Gastropoda; order Littorinimorpha; family Littorinidae; genus Littorina; species Littorina saxatilis. Next base: position 43,346,626 of record NC_090252.1, read on the forward strand.
AAGGTCAAATAAATACAGTTGAATGATTGTTTGAACTATATGCACCTTTAGTTTTCAGCTTCTGTTCGCTGCAGGTTGTTTTTAACCATCATTTGGACGAATCTTCGTTTGCGAGCCGCTAATATCCACACCTCGTCTAATTATGCATCCGCACCGAATATGCATACCAGCGCTCATTGGTTAATAAGAGGATATTCGATGATTATTTTCATTGGTCGACTGAAACGTTTTCCTCATTTTGAATGAAGTGGCAAACGGTTCTTCACTGATACCGAAAGTGAAAACTCCCGTGGGTAGCTTCCCTTTGCCGCACAATATTTACATATGTTTTAGACCAATGAGCGCTGGTATGCATATTCGGTGCGGATGCATAATTAGACGAGGTATGGATATTAGCGGCTCGCAAACGAAGATTCGTCCAAATGATGGTTAAAAACAACCTGCTGCGAACGGAAGCTGAAAACTAAAGGTGCATATAGTTCAAACAATCATTCAACTGTATTTAATTTACCTTACACAGACTGTAGGAAGAGGCAAGCCGTCTTGAACAATATTTTTCCCCAGGAAGCGACTCCAATAACACAGAAGACTCTAAGGTGAGTGACGTACCTTGTAGTCTTTCTGTGATAGTAGTAGTCCAGTGGACAATACCTTCGTCTGTGCTTTGATTGCAACAACGTGCTGGGGCCCCAAACCATGTATTATCATAACGGAACTCGTGTTTTAACGCATGGCTCCCTGTGTTGATTTGGCACTTATTTTCTCACTACCAAAATGATGACAAAAACGATGTTTGGTGGTTTGTTGTCGGACCAGCTTTTTTGTCGGTGCTCGAGGTGCATATCGACTTTTGTTTCATATTTATTTTCCGCGGCCTTCGGCCTTGGTCAATAAATATGAAACAAAAGACGATATGCTCCCCCTCAGACCGACAAAAAAAGCTGGTCTGTCAACAACCCATCAAACATCTTATATTATATGTTCAGACAAGCTTCGCAAAACCTTTAAAAAAATGGAGTTCGATGTCCAGTGGAAAGACGACTTGACGTCGGAAGGCATGCTGTCTTTGATGAAAGAAATATCAACGAAAAACCACGAGGCATACGACTGCTTCGTGTGCTGCGTGCTGACGCACGGCAAAGAAGGAGAGCTGTTAGGCTCTGATGACAAGCCAGTACTTGTGAAGGAGTTGACAGAGCCGCTACAAGCATCAAAATGCCCTTCGTTGGCCGATAAGCCCAAACTGTACTTTTTGCAGGCCTGCCAAGGTCACCAGCATCACGGAGGTATTCAGTATTCTTGATTAGTGTGCTCTCTCTCTCTCTCTCTCTCTCTCTCTCTCTCTCTCTCTCTCTCTCTCTCTCTCTCTCTCTCTCTGAACACATTTTAATGAATGACCATGAGCTGTTAGACTGCTTTGTGTGTTGTATGTCATTTTAATTCTTGATGATAATTGACCAAGTGACCAAGAATTAAGATGACAATCTCATGTACTTCATATTTGTTCACAAACAAAAGTTGAATGCTAGACACCGTCAAGCAGCCAAACTCATATTAAATGGTCAGCAAATGTCAGCTGATTTGAAGTTTAAAACTGTTGACTCTTTCTCTTTTTGACTCACATGCGAAGCAAAAGTGAGTCTATGTACTCACCCGAGTCGTCCGTCCGTCCGTCCGTCCCCCCCGTCCGTCCGGACGTCCGTCCGGACGTCCGTCCGGAAAACTTTAACGTTGGATATTTCTTGGACACTATTCAGTCTATCAGTACCAAATTTGGCAAGATGGTGTATGATGACAAGGCCCCAAAAAACATACATAGCATCTTGACCTTGCTTCAAGGTCAAGGTCGCAGGGGCCATAAATGTTGTTTAAAAAACAGCTATTTTTCACATTTTTCTCTGAAGTTTTTGAGATTCAATACCTCACCTATATATGATATATAGGGCAAAGTAAGCCCCATCCTTTGATACCAGTTTGGTTTACCTTGCTTCAAGGTCAAGGTCACAGGAGCTCTTCAAAGTTGGATTGTATACATATTTTGAAGTGACCTTGACCCTAAACTATGGAAGATAACTGTTTCAAACTTAAAAATTATGTGGGGCACATGTTATGCTTTCATCATGAGACACATTTGGTCACATATGATCAAGGTCAAGGTCACTTTGACCCTTATGAAATGTGACCAAAATAAGGTAGTGAACCACTAAAAGTGACCATATCTCATGGTAGAAAGAGCCAATAAGCACCATTGTACTTCCTATGTCTTGAATTAACAGCTTTGTGTTGCATGACCTTGGATGACCTTGACCTTGGGTCAAGGTCACATGTATTTTGGTAGGAAAAATGTGTAAAGCAGTTCTTAGTGTATGATGTCATTGCTAGGTTTAGTTATTTGACCTTGACCCTGAAGGTCAAGGTCATGTAAAGGTCAAGGTCAAGCATGTGAGTCGTATGGGCTTTGCCCTTCTTGTTTTGTTTAAGGCTGGGGGGGGGGGGGGGGTCCGGAAACCCCGAAAACACCCCTGGATCCGCCCCTGCTTTGTCTACCTAAATGTCAATGCTCGTAAAAGCATAATTTATGCACATGTTTTTCAAAGATTTGGAAAGCTATAGTCGGAGTTATGTTTATACTAGCAGTCAGGACCCGGCTTCGCCCCTGTATTTGCAGAGCCCTAAAGCATTCAATCCAATAACCATCACATATGAGTTTTCAAAATTTATTCCAGAATGACACGTACAAAACAAACAAAAACTTGGTTGGGGGCATGAGTTTATCTCCCTTGCTGATTCGCATTCCGAAAATGGTGGGGCTTTTAAAAGTCTTAATGTTCTCAGAAGCACTTGTGGACATGAACTACGCATGTGCAGTTTCAGCATGAATCAAATTCCTGCTAACATGGTTTATATGGTATGAGTTATCTCCCCTTCCTCTGACATCTTTCAACTTCATGCCTTTATTTCATTTTGGAAGTTAATAACGGTTAATCACACAAGACTCGACATGTTGTTCATGCTAGCAAGAGTTATCTCTCTCGAGGTTACAGAATAGTCCGCAAGTGTTGGTTCTAAAGCTGCTCATTTATTAAACAAAAAGTTGTGAGACAATGTTAGAATGCTACTCTAAATATGATTTGACGCCAGAAAACAATTCTACCAGAAAACAATCCTACCTAGTTGATTTCTCTGTTCTCACCCCAGTCTCTGAAGATTTTGTTCTTAAACTCATTGTGAAGTCTGCCAAAACGTCCTGTGACCTCGACCCCCTCCCCACCCCCCTCCTCTGTGATCACTTAGACATCCTTCTACCCACCATCACTAGAATACTGAACGAGTCCCTCTCCACTGGCACCGTCCCCTCAGATTTCAAAAAAGCTGTCATTAAACCCCTTCTGAAGAAAAGCTCCCTCGACCCCAACGTACTTAAGAACTACAGGCCCATCTCAAACCTTCCCTTTCTTTCTAAAATCCTAGAGAAGATAGTCCTAGACCAGCTCTCCTCCCACCTCTCTGCCAACAACCTCCTCACTCCGCACCAGTCAGCCTACCGCACGGACCATAGCACAGAGACCGCAGTCCTTAGTATCCTCAACAACATTTTGACTTCCTTAGACGATAACAAAATTTCCCTGCTCCTCCTGTTAGACCTTTCGGCCGCTTTCGATACAATTGATCATGAAATCCTGCTGTCCCGCCTTGAGCACACTTTCGGCATCCAAAATTCAGTTCTAAATTGGTTCAGATCCTATCTCTCAGACAGAACAAATTTTGTAATTGTAAACGACGTCCCATCCCAGGAAACCTCCCTCCTTTTTGGCGTTCCCCAGGGCTCTGTGCTCGGGCCCGTGCTGTTCATCATGTACACCTCCCCTCTGACTGACCTCGTCGACAGACATTCCGTTTTCCACGAAATGTTTGCTGACGACACTCAGCTTCAGAACTCAGCGACTCCCTCAGAATACGCCCAGATGACCACCTCCCTTCAGTCTTGCATTGCTGACGTTGAACTCTGGATGTCCACTAACAAGCTTAGACTTAACTGTGACAAAACAGAAGCCATTCGTTTCACCAAATCCTCCCTCTCCTCCTCTCTCTCTCTCCCTCCTTCTATCACTTTGGGCAGCAGCACAATTGAATTCTCAGACTCCGTCCGTGATCTTGGCATCTTTCTTGATAGCGATCTCTCCATGAAACACCATGTTATGAAAGTCTGTCAGTCCGCTTACATCGAGCTTAAGAGAATAGGTTCTATCCGCCCATACCTTACCGAAGATGCCACCAAGACCCTTGTTTCCTCCTACATTCTTTCTCGATTAGACTACGGAAATTCTGTTCTCATTGGCTGTCCTCAGTCTGTCATCCATCCTTTGCAGCGCGTTCAAAATTCTGCAGCCCGGCTTGTCTGCAAAGCCCCTCGGTCCCAGTCCTGTTCCCCCTTGCTAAAGAAACTTCATTGGCTCCCTGTAGAGCTGAGAATCCAATATAAGTGCTGCTGTATCTGCTACAAAATAATATCTGGCTCAGCCCCATCCTACCTGTCTACACCCTCACGATCCCTCCGCTCCTCTGTAGACACTAGAATATTCCGTCTATCTTCTTTTAGTCGCAAACAGCACGGCCAGAGAGCCTTCTCCCACTCTGCTGCCGTTGCGTGGAACTCTCTCCCTTACTCTATCCGACACTGCCAAACATTCTGTTCCTTCAAATCAAACCTTAAAACACACTTCTTCACCCAGTATTTCGATTAATTTTATTTCAACATGGTGCATTTTTGAATCAGGTGTTTGAATGTTTGAATGTTTTGCCTGTGTTAGTATGCTTGCAGATTGTATTGATGTAGTGTTTGAGTTTCGTTGTTCACTTGTGTGCTGAATGCTGCTGCACATGCTTTTGCTTTGCTTTGTATGTATTATGTATGTTTGTCATTGTAAAGCGCTTTGAGAATGTAAAGCGCTCTATAAATCTCCCATATTATTATTATTATTATTATATTCAGGGTAATAAAAAAAAGCGCATTATTTACTCATTTTTGTCTGCAAAGAGAGATTTAGAAAATTTGTTGACCAAACAATAGCAGAATGATGGGAGATTATGTCTTGCAAATTTGGTAGAAATTGGTCTATCCTTAGTACTTAATAATACAATAATAATAATAATGACAGCCACAGTAAACTATGCTCTGCGCTTTACATATTACCTATGAATAAAACCATACTATTTAAACATCAAATGCATATATACATTCCAACAAAATAACTTACAACAACACATTAATATTATCCACTTATTCTCTATCCAGCCTCCTCTTCCCTGGCGATAGGCTCATTTCACGACGCACTGACTTCCTTTGATTACCATACTCCCCTGGGGAGTTATGCATGGGTGCCGTGTACAGCGAAGTCTTGACTTGCAACGTGCCATGGAAAGCAGGCGCTCAGTCGGTATGCATGGGTGACGACTTGACCGCCGACTTTCAAGTTGTGGAAAGCAAGGTCATCAGTCAATCTATATTTAAAACGAGGAATTCCTTTCTTTGCGCATGCGCTAGGGTCATTCGATAACATCCTCTCGTTTCCTTGCGCGGCGAGTTCGACTATTCAGAGACAGAGAGCGTGGAGAAATGGAAGCGCAAAAGATTAAACAAGCAAGAGGGTGCCTGTCGCGTAAAAAGCTGAAAGTCAAAAACGGCACCAGTGAAACATGGGTCAGTGCTACTTTGCGCTGAAACGAATGTATGATGTCTTCGCTAATTTTATCGGCGTCGGTTCCAAAATAACATGACAAGGAAAGTGAATCTCCCAACAATTTCTCTTTTTCTTCCAGAACTGCCAACGATTGTGTTCTGTATGAAAAAAAAAAGATTACGGTGCAAATCTCGTCGATTTCGATGGCGAAAAACCATCAAAATGGCCATTTTGCATTTAGACGACCTCCGGAGCACGTCTAAATTTAGTCGCCAGTTTCGGGGGTAGATGCGTGTAGTCATCACTCATACATAACTTCCCTGATCTCAACCCAACCGACTACTTTCTGTGGGGGTACCCAGGACAGAATCCCCAGACCCTGGCAGCTCTGTAGGACGACATCAGAAGGGAAATTAGGCGCATACAAGCTGACAGCTGACATGATTGAACGAGTCATGGACAATTTCAACGTTCGTGTTGCAGAAGTTCTTCTACGAAGAGGAGCCTAGATAGAGCAGATTATCAACTACAACAGACAAACCAATTTCTACCAAATTTGCAAGACATAATCTCCCATCATTCTGCTATTGTTAGGTGAAGAAATTTTCTAAATCTCTCTCCGCGGTTAAAAAAACAAAACAAGTCGCGTAAGGCGAAATAACAACATTTAGTCAAGCTGTCCAACTCACAGAATGAAGCTGAACGCACTGCTTTTTTCACCAAGAACACATACTCGTAGTTTTGTCAGTCCACCGCTCGTGGAAAAGGCAGTGAAATCGACAAGCCATGCAGAATAGTGCGGTAGTGGTCGCGCTGAGCAGGATAACACGCTTTTCTGTATGTCTATTCTTTTCAGGGCCGGACTACCGGGGGGGTTATGGGGGTTGCGCAACCCCCCCCCCCCCCTAGCCTAAACATGTACCTTACTTATTTAATTTTTTTTATTATTGCTTATTTTATGCCGTTTCATGCAAGGAGCGACCATTTTCCTATCTCAGAATATGACCTACCCGTCAGCTTCAGGGGGCTTCGCCCCCTGACCCCCACAACGAGGGGGAGGGGGGGGAGTGGGTTCTAGGGTTTCCGGACCCCCCCCCAGCCAAAAAATAAAAATATTGAATGAGGTATGCATTTCTTTATTTTACATTGAGTTTCAATTTTTGGGGTATTAATCAGTGACAAAATCTGCTGCCTGAAACTGGTAATGATCATCCTCAGAATGCACCAGATTGCACCATTTTGCATCCTTTTTTTCAAAATTTTCCGGGGGGGCATGCCCCCGGACCCCCCTAGCAAGCTAGGCGCTTCGCGCCGTCGGCTCGGCGCTTCGCGCCGTCGGCTCGGCGCTTCGCGCCTTCACACCCATATCTTCACAATATACTTTTGAAAAAAAACAGTCATAAAATGAACTGATCCGCCCCTGCCGTCAGGGGGGACATCCCCCTGGGCCACCACTGGCAACCCCCCCCCTGCTCTTCGCCTAGTCCGGCCCTGCTTTTTACTTAGTCAAGTTTTGACTAAATGTTTTAACGTAGAGGGGGGAATCGAGACGAGGGTCGTGGTGCATACATGTGTGTGTGTGTGTGTGTGTGTGTGTGTGTGTATGTGTGTGTTTGTGTGTGTGTGTCTCTCTGTCTGTGTTTGTGTGTGTCTGTGTGTGTGTGTGTGTGTGTGTGTGTGTGTGTGTGTGTGTGTGTGTAGAGCGATTCAGACTAAACTGCTGGACCGATCTTTATGAAATTTGACATGAGAGTTTCTGGGTATGATATCCCCAGACATGTTTTTAATTTTTTTGATACATGTCTTTGATGACGTCATATCCGGCTTTTCTTGAAAGTTGAGGCGGCACTGTCACGCTCTCATTTTTCAACCAAATTGGTTGAAATTTTGGTCAAGTAATTTTCGACGAAGCCCGGACTTCGGTATTGCATTTCAGCTTGGTGGCTTAAAAATTAATTAATGACTTTGGTCATTAAAAATCTGAAAATTGTAAAAATAAAAACATTTTTTAAACGATCCAAATTTACGTTCATCTTATTCTCCATCATTTTCTGATTCCAAAAACATATAAATGTGTTATATTTGGATTAAAAACAAGCTCTGAAAATTAAAAATATAAAAATTATTATCAACATTAAATTTTCGAAATCAATTTAAAAACACTTTCATCTTATTTCTTGTCGGTTCCTAATTCCAAAAACATATAGATATGATATGTTTGGATTAAAAACACGCTCAGAAAGTTAAAACGAAGAGAGGTACAGAAAAGCGTGCTATCCTTCTCAGCGCAACTACTACCCCGCTCTTCTTGTCAATTTCACTGCCTTTGCCATGAGCGGTGGACTGACGATGCTACGAGTATACGGTCTTGCTGAAAAATTGCATTGCGTTCAGTTTCATTCTGTGAGTTCCACAGCTTGACTAAATGTAGTAATTTCGCCTTACGCGACTTGTTAGCTTACTGAGTTTGTTTTTAATCACAACATATCATATCTATATGTTTTTTGAATCAGGGACCGACAAGGAATAAGATGAAATTGTTTTTAAATCGATTTCGGAAAATACTTTATCATAATTTTCATATTTTTTAATGTTCAAAGCTTGTTTGTAATCCAAATATAGCATATGTATATGTTTTTGGAATCAGAAAATGATGAAGAATAAGATGAAATGATTTTTGGATCGTTTAAGGATCAGTCCAGTAGTTTACCTTGAATCGCTCTACACACACATACGCACAGACAGACACACACACAGACACACATACACCACGACCCTCGTCTAAATTCCCCCTCTATGTTAAAACATTTTAGTTAAAACTTGACTAAATGTATACAAGTCGCGTAAGGCGAAATTACTACATTTAGTCAAGCTGTGGAACTCACAGAATGAAACTGAACGCACTGCATTTTTTCACAATGACCGTAGTCCGATCCGCCGCTCGTGCAAAAGGCAGTGAAATTAACGAGCCTGTTTAGCGCGACAGTGGTTGCGCTGTGCTGCATATAGCACGCTTTTCTGTACCTCTCTTCGTTTTAACTTTCTGAGCGTGTTTTTAATCCAAACATATCATATCTATATGTTTTTGGAATCAGGAACCGACAAGTAATAAGATGAAATTGTTTTTAAATTGATTTCGGAAATTTAATTTTGATCATAATTTTTATATTTTTAATTTTCAGAGCTTGTTTTTAATCTGAATATAGCATATTTATATGTTTTTGGAATCAGAAAATGACGAAGAATAAGATGAACGTAATTTTGGATCATTTTATAAAAACAATTTTTAATTACCGGTACAATTTTCAGATTTTTAATGACCAAAGTCATTAATTAATTTTCAAGCCTTCAAGCTGAAATGCAATACCAAAGTCCGGCCTTCGTCGAAGATTGCTTGGCCAAAAAGAGTTCCTGCTCACACAACAGTTTATCTGTTTGGCTTGCTGCTGCAAAAACAAAATTCTGCTTTTCCTGTCAAATTTAGTTTTGAAAATGATGAGTTTTGGTCCGAGCAAGACAGAATTTGTTGCAAAAGCATTTTCGGAAATTCCCGTTCTAGTCCCAATCTATTAGTTAAGATGTTTCAAAATCAAGACGTACGCGTTGACGTACACGTTCAACTTAAATTGAAAACGTCTTTAAAAATAAATGAAACGAATTAAAAAAAATATATTATCTGACTAGTGTACACACCCATGCTTCGATATATATCGTGAATAAAGATCCCAGGTCTCACTAGCACATTTCTTCGACGTCAAGTGTTAGGTTGAGACGCACATCCTCATGTGAAACTTTAATTTGTTTTTTCCCCTGGCTGGGTGCGTAAAGGCGTGCAAAGCTTATATTTCAAGTTTGACCGTTAGGAACCTTATTGTTTGCACACACCCTATGCCAAGCTACCCACCAAATTTGAGCTCAATTGACCCCAGAGTACCCGAGATACCAGCCTAACCCGTAGACAAACAAACATATTAACAAACAAATAAACAAACAAACAAACACACAAACAAACAGACAGAGCGAAACGTAAAAGCCGCTTTATTACATAAAGGCGGCTTAAAAATAGAAATGTTCACTTCGAATATAACGCGTGAGCTAGTTCTTGAGCATGTGTATCATCGACTCGTCGCTTTCGGAGTTTCTCCGTTTTTATGTGCTGTACGTTCTGTCGATCGCACTGTTCGAGGTAAGGTAAGTCAATAACTGACCCCGATTTCGTATCAATTTGGAAAGCTTAGTTCTGCCTTTATTCTTCACAGGCAACCTTGCTTCCGACGAAGCCCATGACAGGCCCACCACAGACAGCGGACATTCTGCGGCTGTGACCAGATCACGGCTGGTCGCGGATGAAGTGGATTTTCTCATGAGCTATGCCACAGTTGCCGGGTATGTGGCGTACAGACATCCCAAAGAAGGCTCTCCATATGTGTCAGCGCTTTGTGACCTGCTGAACAAATATTCTACCAGGTTAGTACGATTCCCTCAGACAGAAAGACACAAGAGCGACGTTGTAGATGCTTCAATTGCACTATTTGATCTCATAGTTGGACATCAAAAGAATTCAAACGCTTGGGCTTGGTCCTCTAGTAATGACTGAATGTTTTCACGAGAGCGGAGAGCGTGGTTTGTCTCCCGGTGTGTGTGTGTGTGTGTGTGTGTGTGTGTGTGTGTGTGTGTGTGTGTGTGTGTGTGTGTGTGTGTGTGTGTGTGTGTGATCCAGTGAGAGGTGTTTTTTTCAACGGCAACTGGTAATGTCTAGGGGCATACAATTGTTTTTATTGTTGCTGCATGAAAATGATAATCTCGCAGTTACTAATTTCGGCCCAATAAACCCTGGGTTATAATACTGTATTATGCACTTCACTGTGTGAGTTTGTGTGTGATGTACATGAGACTAATCTTTCAACCTTAACCTATGTAGTGAAGCTCATAGATGTGTTCAATTACGTGTGCAGGTATGACTTACAGACGATTCTGACCATGCTGAATGGTGAAGTAAGCAGTGGGATCTACATATCAACAAATTCAGTTCCTTGCACCCAGGTGCCATGTGTGATGCATACGTTGACGAAAAGGCTGGAATTCCGTGCCTTCTCAGAAAGGTAATTTTGGCTTTTCTTTTTTGAAACTTTCAAAACTTCGAAGTTTACTGATTTTGTCTTGACGAAAAAAGAATTCTTTTATGATTTAAGAATGTTTGTGTAACAAGCTGTCAATTTATTATTTAGATTTTAAAAGTTAGGTCCAGTGCCAAAACGCACCACGGTACGATTTTGTTATCAGACAACCCGCAAAATTAATTCTTTGAAAATTGCTCGCTCTTTACGTAGGGCACCTGGGATGTTCCCGTTCGGTGAGCGTTCAAATGGAAGGGTGTTTGTACTGTGTGTATCTGTGATGGTTTACGGGAGGTGTACTGTGCCTTGAACCGGTACGTTGCTGAGAAGTTTGCAAAAGGCTATTTATGAAAGAACATGTTTCGACAAACCAATTGGAGATCAAAGAAAACAATGAGAAATACACACAAAAATGTCTGTGAGTTAATAGAATGAAAGAAAAAGAAAAATGTAAAATAAAAAAACAGCCCCCCCCTTTCCCCCACCTAAAAACAAATAGCACCAGGTTAAAAATGTTTTATTTCATGTTTTCTTGTCTGATTACCAATTTTTAATTCTTCTGTCATTTTTAATCTATCAAACTACTCATATAAAGCTGGGCATCATATCGAGCGGGCACTGCATATAACACGCATCATAGTGTTATCAGCTGCGATTGCTCGTCCTAACTGGTCGACGCGACCACGTACGTGTTCTCGTTTTGCTTCACCACGGGGGATAACCGATCAAAGGCCGAGCGGAGGCTGAAGGCCGCGCCTGACACGTGTGAAGGCAAGTTTTGTCTGTTTTCTAGGTATTGTTTGACTTATGTCGGGAATTAAGCTAATGATTCAGCGATGACTAAATTTGTTTCTCGATGCATAAAAAGTCAGGGAGCGATTGATATTTGCCCGTAAATAGCCTTCAAAGCTGAAAATGTCGGCGATCGAGCACCGGAAATGGCTGTTCGATGGGTTTTGCAAGTAGAAATGTGCTTTATTTTACCAAATCAGCTCGTATTTGGTATGGGTACGGGATTCTAGAGGACGAAGGAGTCATAAGAGGTGCAAAGAAGTGCTATTTGGGAGTAGAATAAATCTTCCGAGCCAGTAGACAAGAGAAGGTCATATTTGAGAGATGCGCGTAGGCGGAGCTTTCCGACAAGCGAATGATACAGCAGATTAATCATTCGTTTTGATCAGAAACATAGTCTCTAGTTTTTATGAATGAGTTTTTTAATTAAAACAATCACGAGAACTCTCTCGCTTACCCTTAAATCTTTATCCTTGTAAAATAAAGTTCTCTCTCTCTCATAGTTTCTCTTTGGCCTGTTGGCAAGTCTTCTCTCACTAGTTGAAATAATAGAAAACTGTTGATAACACATGGTACCCGCGGGGGAAGGGGGGGGTAAGTTAGCGCAAGGGCAGCTGATGGCGGTGCCATTTGATGTCTGATTCGATCGCGGGGATGCATCGGCCGTAGGTTTTTTTTTTTTTTTTTGTGGGTGGGGGTGGGGTCGCAGCAGATGTTGCCTGGAAGCGTCGTTTTGCACTCTGTGTCTCTGCCCGGGTTTGGGGTGGGGGTGGGGGTGGGGGTGGGGGGGGGGGTGGCTATTAGCGGATGCCCCTTCATGTCTACTCACCGGGGAGGGGGAGGGGTGTGCGACGGCAAGGAATTGTACGCCTTGAAAGAAAGGATGAGAGGGCAGCCGCGGACTCTGCCGCTGGTAACTTTGCCGGCCAGCCGACTAAGGCGGAAACTCTCCAAAGTGATGTATGGCAGCAAAGTAGCACCAAAAGTAAAATTACTCATTTCATTGCATGATGTCTTATACAAGCACATGTTAAAACAATTTTGTTTGTTTGTTTGCGTAACACCCAGCCGACCACGAAGGGCCATAATTATCAGGGCGGTGCTGCTTCGACATTTAACGTGCGCCACACACAAGACAGGCTTCATGTCTCACCCAGTCACATTATTCTGACACCGGACCAACCAGTCCTAGCACTAACCCCATAATGCCAGACGCCAGGCGGAGCAGCCACTAGACTGCCAATTTTAAAGTCTTAGGTATGACCCGGCCGGGGTTCGAACCCACGACCTCCCGATCACGGGGCGGACGCCTTACCACTAGGCCAACCGTGCCGGTATGTTAAGACAAGCAATTGTAATATACCTGTGAGTCTTAGTAATATCCACATATTATACATTTACTAAAATCTCCAGAAGTTACAAATATCTGTGATAATATAAATGTATGTGCATTTCCTGTAGCCGTTTCTGTTTGTTTTTTAGATCATGCAGAAAAATGTTTTTTACAAGGAGCAAGATCCGAGAAAACCACCGGCAAATACACCCTGGTGCATTCTCTGTAGTCAGGCAAACCTGACGCCCACAAGAAGTGGACCTACATGTTTGAAAAAACAACAACACTTTTGTGGGTTGAATTAGATACTTTCTGCTGCAGTTATAGAAGTAAATATTCCTTTTGGATAATTTTCCTGACTGCATAACAGCCTCAAACGTCAGAAATAGTCATAGTTGTGCGTTTATATAGGTAATTCCGCATTGATATTTATACATGTCATTGATAATTAGTAAATTATCAATGTGGAAGTGATATATGTAATTTTTACTTGTGTCGCAATTATGCCGTCATACTATAGTGTCCCCTCCACTGAGGCCAGGAATCTCACCAGCAACCCCCTCAGTTCCCCCTATGGTATCAGTACCCCCTTAGCCCTCATGTTTGCACATTAATATATCTAAAATGATGCGAAAGCTATATGGATATAACCGATGAGGAAACAATGTCTGCCCTGGTCTCTCAAAATAATGGAGTAAATTTGTGTGTGTGTGTGTGTGTGTGTGTGTTTGTGTGTGTGTGTGTGTGTATGTGTGTGTGTATGTGCGTGCATTGGTGTGTGCGCGCATGCGTGTGTTTGTTTGTGTGTGTGTGTGTGTGTGTGTGTGTGTTATTACTTACGTACAGATCATAACTCAGGTTAATAATTCACCGTCTTACAAAAACGTTATCAATGACAACAGAGGCACACAAATGCAACAAGAGAGACACAGCAATAGAATAAAAACAGATGCAAGAAATGTAGAAAACCAAAAAAAGGAACAAGGAGTGTGAAGCAACATCAAAACATTTTGTCAATCATTCGGTCTTGAACGGAATTATCAAACATCAACTATATTCTTGAAGTTGGGCTAACCAAAAAGCGAAACGGGTCGAGATTGTTTCAGCGAATATAGGACCTAATTTATAATTTGCATAACCACATTTCTGTACACACTTTCAGAGTAAACATGTCATATTTAGATATATTAGTATTCAGGAGTGTTTACGCAATCTGTTGCTACAATAATTATTAGACTGCTATTCCTAAACTAATGAAACAGATAAATTAACCTCTTATTCAGCTTCCAAGTTGAAATGCAATCACACAGTCCGCACTGAGTCAAAGGTTGTTTCATAAAAATTCCAATCCCTTTAATAATTTGAAATAATAAGGTCCCCACAGAGCCCCCCGCCATCCACCCCCCCTCCCCCCCACCGGAAATAATGTCATCAAAGACATTAAAAGAAGAAGAAAAAAAACCACGTATTGGCAATATTGCCAGGTAGAACGTTTATCCAAAGTCTCTGTTCAATAGTTTTCTTGGAATCACTCTACACACTGGCCAAAACATACCAATACCAACACCCTTGTCTCGATTCCTGGTCTAACTGTCAAAAGAACACATTCAGTCAAAACAGTTTATGAAACAACACATTTCAGTACTATTGGAAATTTGCTGCTGATCACTACTGGCAAATGGCTACTCTGCACTGGGGCATTTTTTGCAGTGACGCGAAAGGCAGGCTTTCCATTTATTTACTTTGGAACAGCCCCCACAGACATATCGCCTGCCCTCGTGGCTTCTCCTCCTGTGGTCGGCCAGACTGCTTCTACTAGCAAAGGCCATGGTACACAACTTGCACCCATAATTATGGTTTCTGGCCACCACATGAATGGGAGTGCTGTGTTAACATTTTGTGTATTACAAACTTCTTTGCACATTTGTGGCACTCAAAAGGTCTTTCATCTGAGTGTTTGTTCTTGTGGTGTATTTCGAGCAACTTTGGTCGTTTGAACGTTTTAAGGCACCCTGGTTCTGTACACACCACGGGTTCACCTTGGTAGTGCACTTCCCTTATATGTCTCTTCAGATTATTGCCATAGGCGAACGATTTGCCACAATGGTGGCATATGGCCGGAGCAGCGGATCCGGATGGACCTCTACTTCTTCCTCCACCTCCTCTGCCACAAGAACCATTTCTTCGTCTTCAGACTGCATCTGTATAAACAGATGCTCCAAACCCATTAGAATGAGTGTGTGTGGGTGTGTATGTATGGGTGTGTATGTGCGTGTGTGCGTGCGTGCGTGCGTGTGTGTGTGTGGGTGTATACGAGAGACAGCTATTTGGCTTAGTGTGTGTGCCGTTATCTAAGGGCAACAGGGTACGTGTGCTTCTAAGTTGATCACTATTTACATTGACAATGATGCACAGAACCGTTTTGCTGCACTGTACAGATGTACGCTTTTCTGAAATTTCGTTCACACGTGCCGCGTCTGCTATCCAGTTCGCGGTAGGATTAGAATACCAAACCGATGTCAAATACGAGCTGATTTGGTGAAATAAAGCACATTTCTACTTGCGAAACCCATCGAACAGCCATTAGGCTAAGCGAGAGAGTTCTCGTGATTGTTTTAATTAAAAAACTCATTCATAAAAACTAGAGACTATGTTTCTGATCAAAACGAATGATTAATCTGCTGTATCATTCGCTTGTCGGAAAGCTCGGCCTACGCGCATCTCTCAAATATGACCTTATCTTGTATACTGGCTCGGAAGATTTATTCTACTCCCAAATAGCACTTATTTGCACCTCTTATGACTCCTTCGTTCTCTAGAATCCCGTACCCATACCAAATACAATCTGATTTGGTGAAACAAAGCACATTTCTACTTGCGAAACCCATCGAACAGCCATTTCCGGTGCTCGATCGCCGACATTTTCAGCTTTGAAGGCTATTTACGGGCAAATATCAATCGCTCCCTGACTTTTTATGCATCGAGAAACAAATTTAGTCATCGCTGAATCAGTAGCTTACCTTAAATCCCGACATAAATAAAACAAATACCTAGAAAACAGACAAAACGTGCCTTCACACGTGTCAGGCGCGGCCTTCGGCATCCGCTCGGCCTTTGATAGGTTATCCCCCATGTTCACTGTCTGGGGAACAACTGGTGCATGACGCTTGAGACTCAATGTCAATAAGAAGCGACCATTCATTTGTTCGTTGTCCGGGGGCCCTGCAAGCTCATGCAAAAAGAGGTAAAGGTTTAAACTTTTTTAACCTCTGTTATGGTCAGCCTTGATCTAACTTCGGCACATCAATTTATGTCAACTCCTCAAGTTCTGAGAGCAATAAATCCTACCGAAAACATCATTTCAGTTACTGTCCGGGCGTACCTTTAAAGAATATCAATTTATTTCAAAAACATAAGCAAGCTATTTATTATCACATGCACTATCATTTTAAATGAGACGACCATCAGTGCTGATGCTGAAGTAATTTGTGTGCATGCATGAGGAAGTCCTTGTGAGTCTTCACCAAGGCTAACAGTAAATGTCCGGGGAAATAGGCGTAAACGCAGTAACTTCTTTCGGGAATATTTTGTCATGCCATTTTGGGGGACTTTTTACACATGAATACCTGTAAAACAACCTTCAAACGTTTTTGGTTCCGCTACCGGCTCTTTCTGGCAAAAGAAAAACAATGAATGTTCCATCTTGCGTTATGGTGTTCGCTCACAAGAGCATACTACAAAAAAACTATTAACAGGGTCATCAGATGTCTTCTGGCTCTGTGGTGAGGCAAAATGCGAGCGCCCGTCAATTCCGTTACCGTCATTGGAGGGCCGAAACAGGATAACGTTTTCAAGGTGTTTGTTGAAAAACTGCGTCGGGGATTACCGGATAGATCTAAAACATTGACATTGTGTACATTGCCAAATCATATATCGTTCGAAAGAGAAAGACATATTCCTTTGACACCCTGTAAAGTAATCTGCACTTGAGGCAATTTTTGATTTTTTCTTGCATTAAAGACCTCCAAGATTTGCAAACGTCCACAGACCAACAAACACTCCATCCTTTCAGCTTTCGTCCCATGTATTTGGTTTGTCTGTACGTGTAGATATAAGGGTGCCTCCTGAATAATTCGTAAACACGCACACACACACACACGTACGCACGCACGCACGCACACACACACACACTCATACACACACACACACACACGCACACACACACACATCTTACGAAATGCAGTCATACTTAATACAAATTAAGAATAATAAACACAGAAAGATGTTAAGCAGATTAAGGACTAGCACACATTGTCTAAAAATTGAAAGTGGAAGACATCAGAATATCCCTAAAGAAAATCGTCTTTGTATTGAATGCAATGTCATAGAAGATGAAATACATTTTCTAGATAAATGCAATAAATATGTTAAATTAAGGGATGAATTTAAAGAAGATGCTTCACATATCAATATGAAATATGCTAACAAAAATCCAAGTAACTTATTTTTAGAAGACGAAGTTCAAGTTCGTCTTGGCAAATTTGTTACGGATTGTTTTAGCATTGTATAATGCATTATTTGTTGTTTGTTGTGTCAATAACTTTACTGGTTCATGACAATAAACATTATTCTATTCTATTCTATTCTATTCTATTCTATTCACACACACACACACACACACACACACACACACACACACACACACACACACACACACACAAACACACACACACATACACACACACACACACACACACACACACACATACACACATACACCTCCCTGTTTATTTCTTTGTTTTTGACAAACGCTGACAATATTAAATTTTGTCTGAACAGTGCAGCGAACGTTCCTGGACCTCTGAACGTTCCCCGCAAACCTCAGCTACCACAAATGTAGGTAACCAGTATTTATCATTCAACATACAATTTCCAAACCAGAAACTACATTACAATTACAGTATAGCTAAATCCGCCAAAAGCAGGATGGAAATCACCTGCCTCTTCAACAAAATATCAATTATACATAATTATTCAAAAAAGATGATGAGCTGATATGGCTGAGATATGCGTTTATAAATAGTTCAATATATTATTTTTGTGTTGTGCAGTATTTGTGCGTGTATGTAATCTCTCTCTCTCTCTCTCTCTCTCTCTCTCTCTCTCTCTCTCTCTCTCTCTCTCTCTCTCTCTCTCTCTCTCTCTCTCTCTCTCTCTCTCTCTCTCTCTCTCTCTCTCTCTCTCTCTGTTTTTTCATTTACCTGTGCAAAATATAAATCTTAGCTGAATGTTGCTGTTGGTAAAACTGTCTTTTTTCAGTTACAACCAGGATATGATCAGACAGGAGATGGAAGGGGTGGAGCTCGACCATCTTTTCAGTGACTTTTAATGATCTACCTCCACATTATTAAATGTGCAGTCTGTGATGAAAACATAGTCGGATTTTTCTTCACTGCGTTTTCATAGGAAGGGGGGTGAGGGGAGTCACTTTGCCTCAATCAAAGACTTGTATTTTCTGGTAAATCTTTTTCTGGTAAGCGGACTGTAGCAAAGTCATAAAGCACCACAATGTCCTGTACCACATGTTCGCAGACGACACTCAACTACAAAAATCCGCACACACCAAACAGTTTACAGAGTTAGTGCAGTCAATAGAATCATGCAGCGATCACATCAAACAGTGGATGACAGTCAACAAGCTCAAGATGAACGATGATAAGACAGAGATCATGCCAGTTGGCAAACAATCAAACTTAAAAGCTTCTTTCAGAAACATCCAATCTTACCCTTTCTGATACCACAGTCACATTCAGCACCAAAGTAAAAAACCTGGGTGTCTACCTTGACAGTAGCCTGTCAATGGACGCCCACATCAACTCACTCTGCAGAACCGCCTTTCTTGAAATGCGGAGGATTAGCCAAATCAGACACCTTCTTTCCCTCGACGCAACCAAGACACTGGTTTCGGCTTTTATTTTGTCGAGACTGGATTACTGCAACTCGCTCCTAGCCGGCCTCCCAGACGCCAAGCTAGACCGCCTACAGCGCATCATGAACAATGCAGCACGTCTTGTGCTGCGCAAGCGCAAGCGCGACCATGTCACCCCTCTCCTCATGACCCTTCACTGGCTACCAATCAAAGCACGCATAACATATAAAATAGCTACCCTGTGTTACTGTAGCCTTCACGACTCTGCCCCTTCTTACCTGTCTTCGCTCTTAAAGCCACACGTCCCCCCACGCAACCTCAGATCCGCTGACGCAGGGCACCTTGTTGTCCCTCGCATCAAACTGAACGCTTTCAGCAAGCGCGCCTTTATCTACACAGCTCCCTCTATTTGGAACTCTCTGCCCATGTCTGTCCGCCTTTCTACCTCTCTCCTTTCCTTCAAGTCCTCTCTAAAAACACATCTCTTCCGGCAATACTTCAACCCCTAGCCTGTTCAGTATCTGCCACATTGAGGAGAGGGGTCACTTGCCATCGTAGCGCGCTGTGGGCCGGCTGGGGGCGGGTTGCTATTTCATGTGCACTATGAGTGCGACTACACGTGCCTTGGTGTGTGTGTGCGAGGGCTGTATTTTGTATATTGATTATTTGATACATGTATAAATGTGTCTCCAGGAATATGTTTTGTTTTAATCTTGTGTCGATACTATTTAGTTCTGCCTCGTTATTAGCCATTGGGTATAACTGTTTTATCATCACTGCTTTGTTGTTGTTCTTTGGCCATTTACGTTGAATGACTTGTTATACATCGACATTGATAGTTTTATTCTTCTTCTTCTTCGTCGTTCGCTAGATAGTTTTATCATAAGAACCTTTTCTAATTCCTATTAACTCGATGTTCTTTAACTATATTTATACATAAATGCATATTGTAAAGCAGTATGCATTGTTAGAGGATTTTTTTAGTAGCAGTGTTTAAATGTCGCAGCTGCTTTTCCCAGTTTTACCTAAGAGACCGACTGTATATTGTTATTGTATTTGTCAGACTTGATTGTACCAAGTCCCTACACATGTTGTAATGCGCTTAGAGCCAAATATATATATATTTTTTTGTAAGGGATAGGCGCAATATAAATACACTTTATTATTATTATTTATTATATCTGCATGCTCACTAGTCATGGTTATCCATACTGCCTGGCCACGAAAACCAGTCTACGAGAACTAATCTACGAGAACCAGTCTACGAGAACTAATCTACGAGAGCTAATCTACGAGAGCTAATCTACGAGAACCCATCTACAAAAACCTAGCTAGAAAACCCATCTACAAAAACCTAGCTAAAATAACCCACTAAGTAGTTGTAAAATGGCAAAAGACATCGAGGAAAACTGGAAATTCAAAATGGAGAGTCTTGATGCCATGATTAAACAGTGGAGTAAAAGAGATCTCAGTATACAGGGAAAAATAACAGTTATTAAAACGTTTATGACTTCCCCATTTGTGTATATTATGCAGTCTGTTGGTCTTCCAAAGCAAGTTCTCACACAGCTAAACACGAAACTATACAAATTTGTATGGCAAAAACAATACAGTAATAAAAAAGCTTTTGAAAAGATAAAAAGGAAAATTATGGAGTCTGAATATGAGCATGGTGGATTGAAAATGATCAATATGTTTGATATACAGAAAATGTTTTATTTAAATTGGATTGGACGGTTGCATGAAGCAGGTCGAGAAAATTGGAGTGCAATCCCAAAATGGCAGGGGCCATAAATCTCGTAGATTAGTTCTCGTAGACTGGTTTTCGTGGACTGGTTCTCGTAGATTGGTTTTCGAAGATTAGTTTTCGTAGATTGGTTCTCGTAGATTAGTTTTTGTGGACTGGGTTCTGTAGACTAGTGTTTGTTAGAGGGGCTCAGTGAGTTTTTTTAGATTTGTTTTTTTTAAGAATTGTTTTTAGGTTGTTTTTTTAGATTTCGTTTGTTTTAGATTAGAGTTTTATTGTGTTTTTTTTTGGGTTAAAGTGGAGAGTGAGGATTTAGAGTAGAGTTTTAGAGTGTAGTTTGGAGGAAGGATTTAGTGTGTTTTTAAAGTGTAGCTTTAGAGGGAGAATTTAGAATATAGTTTTAGAGTGAAGAATTGAGAGCGTTGTTTTTGGAGTTGTTTAGTCCTGTTGTAATACATTGAAAGTTTTGTTTTTGAAAGTAAACCCCCGTTATCCCACACATTCCCCTGTTCATCTTATGGAATAAAAGAACCTGGTGATATAACTTGTGTCAGTTGCTTTGAGTGTTTGTGCTCGGTGAGAAAGGGTAAAGTAAATTGGCACTCGGTTACATTAATAAAACAATAGTCTTTTTTCTTAAGAAGGGAGATGTAGTGATATCTGCATGCTCACTAGTCATGGTTATCCATACTGCCTGGCCACACAGCCAGCCTCAGTTTTATCCTTGCCTTCTGCAGCAGTCTACATTCAGCTATCACAGTGAACAGTCTCTTGCTTCAGTACTCTCTACTTTGTGCTTGTGTTTAACCTTACCTTTTAGTCTTATATTCAATACAGTGTAATCATTACTATACACGCCTTCACAGTGTTGTCTATGTGTGTGAGTGTCATACTACACATACATCATATCATTACATGTGCTAGTGGGAGCACGTATGTATGATTGTGTGTGTGTGTGGGGGGGTGTGTGTGTGTCCAAATGTAAAAAGCTCATGAGTAAAACAAAACCTTCAGAAATGCTGTACAGTTCAAGTATTTAAAGTGTTCGCATTTCTGGCGTTGGACAAAAGATGAAATGCTCATTTGTTCTCACAAAGCCCAGGTGGACAAAACCAACGTCAGTGTTGGTCTCTTCTGGGAACTGCCTTTTTCATGTCCATGTTATTCGTAATGTGTTATGGATGAAAGCAGATTCGCAATCGTCAATAATGATTGTTCATGGTGTTGTGTAATTTTTAAATTACAAAGGAATTGTAA
The DNA here is from genome assembly GCF_037325665.1 of Littorina saxatilis. NCBI lineage: Eukaryota > Metazoa > Mollusca > Gastropoda > Littorinimorpha > Littorinidae > Littorina > Littorina saxatilis. The sequence continues at coordinate 43,368,482 of NC_090252.1, forward strand.
TGTAAAACAGGTTCAAGCGAGCTATTTTTCGCGGCTGTATTTACTGTGCAAACAACTCTAAATATGGCAAAAGTGTCACGTGATAATCAACCGTTTGGTTTCGGCGCTCGCTGGAGCAGACGATTTTTTCTGAAACCCTGACAGTGATGCAACCATATATTACGGTCTCCTTCAGGCAGCAGTCCCAAAATTTCGCCTTGTTTTGACATTAGAACGATGTCTTTATCATTTAACTGTGAAGAACAGAACGGAGATCACTGTCGAAGTCAGCCAATCTGCAATCATTTTCGTCTCGCGAACACTGCTTTAGAACAACACAATCATGGGAGATAACTCTGTATTCTTGTTTTGATAGATTCGTGTAGGACTTGAGCGTCCGGTCAGAGGGACTAAAGCGATAGCGTGGAGCGATGATGATCAGAATGCATGGACACATCAATCAAAACCTTGAAACTTCAAGTATTCGTTTCAAAGAAAATCCTGATGTAGAATTCTGTAATGCGAAAAAGGTGAACCAGGAAAGGAAACGTCACAGTTAACCGGAGGCTTTGCACGGTTTACAAAATGCATAAACTGAATATCTATCTCACAAATTTATATGACTTAGAAATATTAAGTGACATATGTAACACATTCAAAACATATCGTCTTGTTTTGAACATGGACACAGAAAGAGTTCGGTTAGTAGTTAAAGGGAAGAAACTGTTGTTATTTTGGTAATTTGTGTACATTAATTGTTACCTCCCTTTCATTAGTCTTTTCAACTTGGCTAAGTTTCATATTTTTGGATTTTAATTAAATTGTTCAAGCTGTTTTAAATGTGTTATTTTGATTAGGTATTAATTATAAACTTTAAGCAGTTGTACAGATTCCCCCCCGCGGGTTAGGGGGAAGAATTTACCCGATGCTCCCCAGCATGTCGTAAGAGGCGACTAACGGATTCTGTTTCTCTTTTTACCCTTGTTAAGTGTTTCTTGTATAGAATATAGTCAATGCTTGTAAAGATTTTAGTCAAGCAGTATGTAAGAAATGTTAAGTCCTTTGTACTGGAAACTTGCATTCTCCCAGTAAGGTCATATATTGTACAGTACTACGTTGCAAGCCCCTGGAGCAAATTTTTGATTAGTGCTTTTGTGAACAAGAAACAATTGACAAGTGGCTCTATCCCATCTCCCCCCTTTCCCCGTCGCGATATAACCTTCGTTACACCAAATAAAGAAAGAAAGAAAGTTGTACAGATATTTTATTTTATTTTAAGACATTTATTGTTAGATATTTTCTAGTTCGATTTTTAGAATTTTAGCTTCACTTCTTCCGCCCTCTGTTGAAAAGCCGCCAAGTTGGTGGGACATTTGTTGGAGCACTTTTTGGTTCTAAATCAGGTGAATATTGATTTCTACATTGTCATCTGTTTGAAATATGATTAGTTACTAGTTTAGCAAGATGGATAGTATAAATTGGAGTGGTTATTTTTGTAAATCTGTTCCGAAACTGAAATATTTGTAATTTGACCATGTTGAGTTTTTTTTTACAGAAGCACCTGTCACAGAAACAGTGCATATTATTTGTATTTTGGGTTGTAGTTTTTTGTGTATGAAGTGCGTAGACGGAAAGATAAGTGTGTTACTGATGTTGTGAAGTTAAATAGGGTTTAGGTTTTGCAAAGAAATTTAATTTTAATAATAATTTAAAGTAAAAGAAAGTTTTGCGCATGCGCAGGCAAAACCGAAAGCGCATTTAACTTTAACCCTTAGCTGTAAGCTAGATATGCACAAGTCATGTCGGTGCCACATAATGCTGACACACACGTTCCTGTGCATAGTTTATGGATAACGTGTAGTTGGGAAGTTAAGAGTAGAAATAATTAGTATTTAGTGTAGGAGGGTTGGGGGTGGGTAGGGAGGGGGTGGGTATGGTTTACTTTGAGCAGGTCGGTTTCAGAATTGTGTATCTTATATTTGAGTCTTTCGTGTTTTAGACATTGATGCATTTAATAGTTTTAATGAGTTGCCTTTTGTTTTATCATTCTGGTGTTTATCTAGATGTGCTGTGTATCTTATAAGAAGTTCTTAAAAGTTCGAAGTTATTTTAGCATATAGGTTTTTTATGGTCTTAACAGTTAAACATGTATTACGTTATCATTAAGATTCATGCTTTGTTAGCACTAAACAGTTGTTTTAATCAGTCTGGTTTTCTCTTGTTTTCATCTTATGAACATTCTAAATGTTAGACTAACTTATTGTCTTGTACAGAATAACAACTGTGTGAATGGTGCCATACTGAATGAAAGAGTGTGACATGAAGTTCTTGTACATCATTGTAAAGAGTGTGAATGACGTTTTAGCCCATATCCACCCCAAAAAATTTTTTTTTGGCAGTTATCATTTTTTAGTGGTTTTTTTACTGAAAGGAGTACCACTAAGACATATCCGTAGTCGTTTGCCCCCCAAAACTTTTTGTTCCTAGTTTTTTTAGAAGTTTTTGGGTGCACCCCTCTAGGGTGCATTGGGGGCAAATGACCACAATAACATTTTTTTAAGTGCACCCCCACAGGGTGCACTGGGGGCCAATGACCACAATAACCTTTTTGTTAAGTGCACCCCCACATTGGAACCTTGAGACGTTATGAAGTTAAATAGAAAACTCACATTTTGTGGACATATTTCAGATAAATGAATTTGTAAAAACAGCTTTATTTTTTGCCTTGAAACGAACATAGCAACGTTGGGCCATTTCTTTGATTTCACAATATCCAGCTGATTGCTCATTTGCGTTCTTTCAAAATGAGTGTACATTATCTTTGTGTTGGTAAAAATTAAGCCAAAATATCTGGGAGGAATAACCCTATCCTCTCCTCCACTTCTTTCTTAGAAGTAGCTCAAATCAAGAAAAAACAACGCCAAGGAACTCCATGATGAAGAGCGACGATGCAGCAAATTCAAGGAACTCCGTGGAACTCGTTGAAGCAATGGAGATGAAGGCCAACTCGACACTTTGTACACATCTTCCTTGTGTTTTTGTGACATTTTGCGCATCTTTTCTGTGTTGAATTGGAAGAGAAGTGACCTGTTCTGTCACTCCTGACGGCCTCAGGGACTCTGGGTGTGAAGGTCAGGTCTCGACCTACTCTCAATGGAGTCCCCGCTGCACCATGACGCATGAGATAGGTCTGAGCCACCCTCACCTGAAAGTCAGCAGATCAACTGTCGCTTGACAGTCAACACTTCTTTCCCAGTACATAGGTCGCCTTGGCAAGGCATTGTATCCTGACAAGAGGAGAATGCCAATGAAAGATCGCATATCCTGTCTGTTGGTAGTGAATGCATGGTTGCCATTATCTCGATTGGCATACAAGTTTGTCTGTTGTACCAAATTGTCGACGACATCATCATCAAAGAAAAATTCAAATATGTCCACTGGGTTCAGGTTTTGATTGTACCAGGCTGGATCTGGAATATTTGGGAAAGGAACTTGTGTTTGAAGCCCGTTTCTTGGCATGTCTGCACGTTGCCAGTTACGTTGTGCTTGCTGGTTGCCACCCTGTGGAGCTCTTTGGGCATGCCTACGTGGTGCTGGGGCTGGTGGGGCTCGAGCGCGTGGTGCTGGGGCTGGTGGGGCTCGAGCGCGTGGTGCTGGGCCTGGTGGGGCTCGAGCGCGTGGTGATGGGGCTGGTGGGGCTCGAGCGCGTGGTGCTGGGGCTGGTGGGGCTCGAGCGCGTGGTGCTGGGGCTGGTGGGGCTCGAGCGCGTGGTGCTGGGGCTGGTGGGGCTCGAGCGCGTGGTGCTGGGGCTGGTGGGGCTCGAGCGCGTGGTGCTGGGGCTGGTGGGGCTCGAGCGCGTGGTGCTGGGGCTGGTGGGGCTCGAGCGCGTGGTGCAGGTGCTGGTGCTCGAGCGCATGGTGCAGGGGCTGGTGGAGCTTGAGTATGTGCTGCAGGACCATGTGGGGCTACAGCACATGGTGCGACAGGTCGTGTGGCTTCAGCGTGTGGTGCATCTTGAGTAGATGGAGCAGGACCAGGTGGATTCTCACACCGAGCACGTTTGGGAGGAGGTTGTTGGGCCGTAGATGGTGGGGCTCGAGCAGGATGAAGATGTGCATGTGCTTTAGGATCAAATGGGGCATGCGTTGGTGGAGCAGGAATTAGTTGGGCTGATGTGATGATGGAATGTGTACGTGATGAATGGGGTTACTCATCTGAGTCTTCATTCGTTGATGACATTGTTTTTGTTTCGCCTTGTAAGTCTGTCACGACTAATTCTGCCTCTGCTGTAAGCTGTCGGTGATTTAGATTTTGAATGCAGCCATTCTCGTCTTCATCACCACTGTCCTCATCCGATAAATCACCCGCATTTCCAGGAGGAGTTATGTAAACGGTTGCTTGTAGAAAATCATCGTCTTCCAGCATTGACACTACCTCGTTCACTGTGTATCGCCTCCTCCTACACACACACATAATATGTTTATCTCTCAGGATCAAAATAGCATCAAATCAAAAGCACAGTAAAAAAAAAAACACCGATGGACCCTACTTTTTTTTAGTCACGTTACCTTAGGCCAACATATTTTTTTAGGCCTGATAGTTTTCATGAAACTCAAACGGGTCAAATCACAGGCGATGGAAATCATTGCATTATTGACACGGTTATTTCAATCAGAGACCTCTGACAGTGTGATTCAGATACAGACACAGACACAAAAAAGGATGGTAGCTCTCGCTCCCAATGCACTCTAGTAGGGTGCACTGAAAAAAAGAAGCATGGTACCGCTCGCTCCCAATGCACCCCTGTAGGGTGCACTACTATTTCATCATTTTCAGTGTGGAACATATTATTTTAGGAATAATCTAACATGTACATCTTACTAAACATATAATTTGTACACTAAAACCGCTGACACAGGAATAAAAATGAGAACTGTTTGACAACTATCACTTACGAATTTTGCTGAGGAGTGTTCGCTGCCATTTTTCATTTCCCCTCTTTTCAGACTTCAGTTCACGAGAGCATTTCAGGAGAGATCACTTGATCATTATGTTGCTGGTGTAGAGACAAGTCATGGGAACTGCAGGATACTAAACTAAATGCAATTTGTCCTTTTGTGATTTTTCCACTACAATTTAAATCGATGCACCCCCAGGGGGTGCGATGGGTGGATATGGGTTAGTTTAGATGTCAAGCGCTTAGAGCAAGCCTTTTTAACGAAAGTTTTTGATTTAGCGCTATATAAATGTTCTTATTATTATTATTATTGCATTATTGGAAAGTTGGCTGCCTCTATTTTGTGACTAGTGTTTTATTTGAGATGTTTGAGGTGAGATTATTTCATTCCAAGTGACATTGTGAGTTGAAGAAGTTTGGTCATAATGGTCAGTTTATCACTGCAAGTAAATGTGATAATGCATGGAAACTTCTTGTAGTTATTTTTTGAGTTTGTAACAATGGTGGAGTGGAACACATTGTGATGGGTGGTATTGTTACAAGTGAATCTAAGATGGTTAGTCAATGTCTTGCAGGATAACATAATATATAGCCTTTCTGTTTTTGTCTATGAAGATGAAAATGATCACAGTAGGCAAAATGTGATTCCTGTGTTAAGAACAAGATTACTGTTTATAGTTGGTAAATAGTAAGTGATGTCAAAATAAAAGCTGTTTTTAGTTGATAACGTGGAATGATGTAATGATAGTGATGTGTTGGAACACAGTAACTATGTGGTAATTATTAGTCATAATTACTAGTCTCTGGTAACATCTGGCAAATATAATTTGTGTTGTTTTATTGTGTGGTAAAAAGAAAAGGGTATATGGTCATTACCATTGCTATGTTTTCCTTTTGGTGGTTGGGTTGCTTCCCTTTAAAAAATTTTAAGACGGGTAGCCTTTTCAGACCTTAGCAATTCAGACTGCGTCAATGCTTTTATGTGATTCGGGTAAGTATATTAATCAAATGAAAATTTACTTAAAAATTTTCAATTTAATTTTCAGAGCCAACCAGTCTGGGTTTTTCACATCAGTCTGAGTGGTCTTTGTTCTAAGATTGGTGAAGCACCTTATGAACACTGGGTTTAACTTTAACACTGGTTTTTACATTTAGTCAAGTTTTGACTAAATGTTTTAACATAGAGGGGGAATCGAGACGAGGGTCGTGGTGTATGTGTGTGTGTGTGTGTGTGTGTGTGTGTCTGTCTGTCTGTCTGTGCGTGTGTGTGTGTGTAGAGCGATTCAGACCAAACTACTGGACCGATCTTTATGAAATTTGACATGAGAGTTCCTGGGAATGATATCCCCGGACGTTTTTTTTCTTTTTTGCGATATATACCTTTGATGACGTCATATCCGGCTTTTTGTAAAAGTTGAGGCGGCACTGTCACACCCTCATTTTTCAATCAAATTGATTGAAATTTTGGCCAAGCAATCTTCGACGAAGGCCGGACTTCGGTATTGCATTTCAGCTTGGTGGCTTAAAAATTAATTAATGACTTTGGTCATTAAAAATCTGAAAATTGTAAAAAAAATAATTTGTTTTTAAAACGATCCAAATTTACGTTCATCTTATTCTACATCATTTCCTGATTCCAAAAACATATAAATATGTTATATTCGGATTAAAAACAACCTCTGAAAATTAAAAATATAAAAATTATTATTAAAATAAAATTTCCGAAATCGATTTAAAAACAATTTCATCTTATTTCTTGCTGGTTCCTGATTCCAAAAACATATAGATGTGATATGTTTGGATTAAAAACACGCTCAGAAAGTTAAAAAGAATAGAGATAAAGAAAAGCGTGCTATCCTTCTCAGCGCAACTACTACCCCGCTCTTCTTGTCAATTTCACTGCCTTTGCATCGAGCGGTGGACTGACGATGCTACGAGTATACGCTCTTGCTGTAAAAATGCAGTGAGTTCAGTTTCATTCTGTTAGTTCGACAGCTTGACTAAATGTTGTAATTTCGCCTTGTTTAGTTCTTGTATTTCATTCTTGGAAGTTTGTATTTTGTTGAAAAAAAGAAAAGACAGACAAGAAAATAAAAGGATTTTGAAAACATTTATTCCTGTATTTGTGTTATTCATTTAACACATAAAATCCCCTACCCCATTCCTTAACATAATTGATTTTTCTAAACTAAACTTGAAAAGTCAAGAGTGTTACACATAATTATCCTGAATCGCTTCTGCACATCTTTGTTCAAAATCTCTCCCTGACTGTACATACCAAATAATCTAATGAAGGTGAAACGTGGAATCAGCTTGACTCTTTAGGCCAAATAAAAATATATGTTGGTTTTGGGTAACCCGACGACCCTATATTTTTCCCGGCGCCGACCCAAAACCTTTTCGTTTCATTTCTAACAAAAAAACTGTTGGCACATTTTGCAAACCATATCAAAATTAAGGGGAGTAACCTCCTTTAAAATCAACTAAATTTAATGAAGAAGAAAAAAAAGCCGACCGACAGACCCTATCTTTTTTGGTCACGTTACCATAAACCAACATATACAGTATTTACATTTGGCTTTACGCGTCTGTACGAAGCTAATGAGCATTGACTTTTTGCTAAAAAGACTGCGTGAAGACTTGGCGAAGTTGGCTTCGGGCTTAATGAAGAACAGCCTTGACGACTTTAATTCAGCAAAACAATCCCTCTGTGCACAGACTGTGTGGTGATCTGTGGTGTGTCCAAGGGGTGGGATGCTCCTATCGCTTGCCTAACCTGGGCGGACCTACAGTGATTTGCAAAACGGTTTAAAGGGGAGGGAAGCTTCCTTTGAATATACATACCTGTTTTGGAGGCGAACGGGGGTCTTCTCTTTTCATGTGGTGGGATTCTTCCGGTATATTTCGGAAATCCAGATTCGTAATGTCTGTGGTGACGTTTTTTTGGTTGTTAATTATACAAATCCTTCAGCATCTGGTGTCCCCCAGGACCCCCCCCCCCCCCCCCCCTTAAAATTCTTCAGGATTCATGACATTTGTCAGTCCCACCCATGCTTTCCTTGTGGTGCCAAGACAATGGTACATGTGCTGGTTTCCCCTCTGCGTCTGGTAAGGTGTAGGCTAACCGGACACTGACCCACCGAACAGCTGCAGAGGCGTCTTTCAGATTATAGGGTAGTGTCGTATTTGCTACGAATTTAATATCCTCACCAGGTAACTCTGACTGCTCACATGTAAAAGAACAAACCGGCATATCCACACACAGACTGACAGACAGACAAACACACTGACACACGTATAAGCACGAACAAACAAGAAGAGACAGAAAGAAGCATAATTATACTTTAAAAAAAACGGGCCCACGCACAAAGATAGCTGACCACGCATCTATATATATATATATACATCCAATAATAAACTTGGCCAAAATATTATTGCAACAGATTTCAAACCCAAATTAAAGCATTAATTCCCGTGTCATTTCATTAACACTTTATATGCCAGTTAAGGCCGTTAATTCACGTAACCTTCAGGGTCACCTTATGGATTAATTATTTCTTTTACGTGGATCACGTGACCGCCACTCAAGTAAGGGTACCCTCAAAATTGCGGACCAGACAAAAACGGAAGGGCCGAATGAAAAATCGGGAAAAAAATCACAATCTTTGCAACTTTGACATACGAGAAGAACATCAAACCAATGATCTACCCTGAACAGATTGTTTTGATGGTTTTGCTACCTTGCTTATTTCGTGTGCTTTTCATGTCTTTTCGTGAATATTGCCCAAATGTAAAACAGAAGTAGCGTGCTGAGAAACACTCGTGTTTAAAAAAATATTCTTCTGCCAATTGTTGCAAAAATCGGTAATATTAGCTTAAAATATTTTTGATGATCGGAAAAGGGATGTGTGAGACCATCCAATCACAGCCCCCGAATTCCCCATCGTGTCCATCAGAATAGCTCAAATAATGTCTTCGACTCGTCGGCATTATACTTGTCTCGTCTAAATATTGGGCCCTATTGCTACGCTGAAAACACAATAGCAAAAATGGCCTCCCCATCTCTCCTCATAGCGGTCGCAGTGATGTGTGTACGTTGCTTCGTGTGTGCGCGCGCCCGCGGCGCGCGCGTGTGTGTGTGTCATTAACTTCTATTGTGTTTTCAGCGTAGCAATAGGGCCTGATATTTAGACGAGACAAGTATAATGCCGACGAGTCGAAGACTTTATTTGAGCTATTCCGCTGATGGACACGTGGGGAAATTCGGGGGCTGTGATTGGATGGTCTCACACATCCCTTTTCCGATCATCAAAAATATTTTAAGCTAATATTACCGATTTTTGCAACAAAGTGCATTTAAAAAAAAAACTGGGCTACTTTGCCTTAAAATTGCGTATAGCTGCTGCCATTGGTGGGTACCAAGAAAAGTTGTTTCAAAGACTATGTGCATTTGTCTGTCAAATGAAACCAAATTTAAACTGAACATTTTTCATTAAAATGTTTCAGACTTAATAGTAGTCTAAATATCGGACCCTATTTCTACGATGAAAACACAATAGCGTTTATATAGCTGTTCTGACATTAAATTCTTTGTTAAAATCATGTTTTTCACGGTCAGCAACAAGGACCCTGCAGAACTGATGGTCCATGTCGTTGATTGCAGACGACGGTCCCCTTTCCGCATGAAGCCACGGAAATAACCGAACATTGAAAAACCCACGGACATGTATTACGGAGAAAACTCGAGATAACCGGATGTTTAGCATTACGTCAATATGCTAGGAATCATATGACGTCATGACGTATCATCGCTTGCCTACGTAGATTGTATGTTCGAAAGTTTGACTTCTGTTGGGAATTCGCGTGGTGAAGACTGCGGTAAATCTGTAGATGATAAGAAAACAAGGTTGTCTCAGAAGAAACGACTAAATGTTTCAGACCGGTAACTTCATTTCAACATTGCACTATACAATGGACGTTATATGTGACAGGAGAGTTTGCCGCTGATTTTGTGTTAAACATCGCCGAGAGATCGTCTGCTAGAATCAGAGATAGGTCGCTTCTGAGATTGCAGCTTCTGGAAATTTGCAAGGTTTATACTTGTCTCGTCTAAATATTGGGCCCTATTGCTACGCTGAAAACACAATAGCTGTTAATAATCGGGAAACGGATGTGTGAGACCATCCAATCACAGCCCCCGAATTCCCCACGAGTCTATCAGAATCAGTAGTAGCTATATATATGAGCCTTTGCCAAAAGGTGCCATTTCGGACCCATGTATTTTTGGAAAGCAAGTGTAATTAACTGGATTACCCCAACATGTTTACATGTATTGTGCTTTGAAAAAGGGAGTTTGATGAATGCTTTTTTTAATGTTTTGAAGCCTGTTGTTGTTGTGAATGTTAAATAAAAAATAAAATGTTTCAAACATACACCAGAAACGGCCCCGAAAAATTTTGGACATTTTGGTGTCCTCGGGAAATTTTCGATTTTTCATGGTCTGCATCACTTTATCGGTTTTAATCAGCGTATTTCATACAGTCTAAGCATGCAACTCTTAGTAGAATGTGCAACAATCGTAATTAGAACCAGAATTTACCGAAAACCTCGCCCAGTAAATACCCGGTTATTTTCGAAGGCCTCATGTCCGCAGACCAACTTGTTTACAGATTCGATTTTCGCCGGTCTTGGTGCTTTGAATGGCCGCCATTTTGGATGAAAACGATAGTTTCGTGTTCGAGGAAATAAAAGCAGTGTGTTGCATTTGAGTCAGAATTTGCGAAGTTATTGTATCTAGCAGCTAAAAAGAATCGATGGAGTTTAATGTCCGAAAGTAACGTTTGACACATTTTGTTATTTTTGCAATTTTCACAAAGAAGTTTCGCGAGTATTTTATACAAAAGCGTGGAAACCACTAGCTTTGCTTCTTTGGCGTTTCCGGTCACCGATTCGATTGAAATCATGGAGACGACGAGCCGTAAAGTTGAGAAAATATTGTACTGTCTGTTCAGGGTAAGGTGTAGATCTATACGTAACGTTTGACACTTTGTAGATCTAATGTTTGACACTTGCCCATAATTCTTCTCCCGACGAATTGAATTAGCTTATATTATCCCATGACCTGCCTCTTTATCTCTGTTAGCTGAGGAGGTGATTATTCTGAATATTCCATCACAACCATATGGATATCCTATGGATATCCCATCACAACCGAGTTTCGATCTCAACTGTCATTGGTCATTGTCTTTGATTTCAGAGTACAATTGAATAATTTATGGAGGTCATCTGCATATTCAGAGTTTACAGATGGACTACTTTTTACAATTAGTCAAGTTTTGACTAAATATTTTAACGTATAGGGGGGAATCGAGACGAGGGTCGTGGTGTGTGCGTGTGTGTGTGTGTGTGTGTGTGTGTAGAGCGATTCAGACTAAACTACTGGACCGATCTTTATGAAATTTGACTTGATAGTTCCTGGGTATGATATCCCCAGACTTTTTTTCTTCATTTTTTCTTATAAATGTCTTTGATGACGTCATATCCGGCTTTTCGTGAAAGTTGAGGCGGCACTGTCACGCTCTCATTTTTCAACCAAATCGGTTGAAATTTTGGTCAAGTAATATTCGACGAAGCCCGGACTTCGGTATTGCATTTCAGCGTGGTGGCTTAAAAATTAATTTATGACTTTGGTCATTAAAACTCTGAAAATTGTAAAAAAAAAAAAAAGTTTTTATAAAACGATACACATTTACGTTCATCTTATTCTCCATTATTTTCTGATTCCAAAAACATATAAATATGTTATATTTGGATTAAAAACAAGCTCAGAAAATTAAAAATATAAAAATTATTATCAAAATTAAATTTTCGAAATCAATTTAAAAACACTTTCATCTTATTCCTTGTCGGTTCCTGAAGAGAGAGAGAGAGAGATAGAGAGAGATAGAGAGAGAGAGAGAGAGAGAGAGAGAGAGAGAGAAAGAAAGAAAGAAAGAAAGAAAGAAAGAGAGAGAGAGAGAGAGAGAGAGAGTGAGAGAGAGAAAGAGAGAGAGAGAGAGAATGAGAGAGAGAGAGAGTTTGTTTGTTTGTTTGTTTGCTTAACGCCCAGCCGACCACGAAGGGCGGCCACACACACACACACACACACACACACACACACACACACACACACACACACACACACACACACACACACACACACACAAAACCCGACCGACTGAATATGTAAGTGATCCACGTGTGAAAACCAAAACATAACAGCGCGATGACAGCCAACATTTCTATCCCCGACTGACAAACAGTAACACTGCATGCAAACTGACTTGGGTCAACGATCAAACCAGCACGGCCCGAACTGAATTTGTTGCGCTGCCATTATCGTGCGCAATTCTGGTAAAAATATAAACCCGGTATGCCGAATTGAGTATAACGAAAGTCGATGTCATATACATGATACACAAGGATATTTTAAAATGACTTTCAAAATGTAAAAGCAGATAGCAGACCTTTTTATAAGCAATTTGAATGACTGAATGTCTACATACAAGTCGAATGACGCCGTCCATTATGCTGACAAATGGGAACTAGCTATGCGCATGAATTCATTGACATGAATTTCGACTGCGGAGGCTTTTGGCAAGCTGAAAACAGGCACGGGCAGGTTTTAGTGGAAAAAGTAAGTGTTTTTAATGAAAACGTCGGAGTAATGGGATAAATAGCTTACACACTCCGAGTTCTGATTATCTTGCATATTGTGTAACCTATATACAACTGCTTGCTACTTTTGGAGGCAAATTTGATTGAAGAAAAATTCGATCCTCTGTTTTTGTTAATATCCGTGTTACGATTCAGGAGGATACGTTCATATCCGTGCAACGATTTAGGAGGAGACATTTATGTCCTTGTAAATATTGTAGCCAAAGCTGAAAAAATGCTTTTGGGTTAGCAGGGGGAAGGAATATTTTCATGAGATTGTTTTAACACCACCCCCCCCCCCTCCCCAACATAAAAAAAAATCAAAGTTTTTTTTTTTTTAAATTTGGATTTTGCTAGGATTTTACGTACAACTAATTAAAAAAATTCGATTTGATTGAGAACCTTGTTCCAGATGTACATAGACATTAGGTTAAAACTGTATTCTAAATGTCTGTTTGAATATTGTAGTTATTTTTGACATTTTCATTGATTTCATGTCCACTGACTCCATGTAACACGTGACAGGTAGAACGCAGATTTGACCTGTTTTGAACATGATGTTACTTTTTTTGTGGTGCTTTGATGTTCCATAATTACCTAATCTTCAAAATATGAATGTATCCTAAAGGTCTATTTAATATCACAGTTGTCATTTATAACATTTTGAATAATTTCATGTCCACTCACACAGTGTAACATGTGACACGTAGAATGCTGTTATGACTTGCTTTTAACATGTTTTGCTATTGTTTCTGTTTTCATATTCCATAAATAACCTAATCTTTAGATTGTAAATGAAAAGTTAGTGTATGTATAACATTCTGGTTGTTATTTCAAATATTATGAATATTTTCATGTCCATCAATATTTTTGTAACACGTGACACCTACAACAACATGTTTAACTAGTTTGAGCAAACTGTAACAACTTTTAGGGATATTTTTAACATGTGTCAGTGTTTCTGTTGAAGTGTTATATTTTATTTTAGGGTTTATACTTCTTGTGGTTACTTAGCAGAAAGTATCAGTTTTGACTTTTATGATGTTTGAGCGTTTTGCGACATTACGTGACACTGCATTCAAGATTTGGCTCCAAATGTACTTTTAAAGACTGATAATGCTTCTGCAGGGTCTGTTTACTAGAAATAAATCATTACCAGTTGTATGAAATGATATTAATGGCTTCTGTGGTCAGTTTTGTTGCACATGTGGCTTTTCTCAAAATTGGCGTTTTATGGCATATTATCAAACCGTACACATTTCCCAAATGCACAAACCATTCTTTTATTACACAAATGTGTTCATCAAAGACTAATGTATCACTTAAAACACCAAAAAAAATCAACTGAAAAGGTTTAGTTTGTCACAAATGTCCAAGCACCCCCCCAGCACCTTTTGGCAAAGCCTCATATATATACTAGCAGTTAAGCCCGGCTTCGCCCGGGAGTAAGCGGAGCCCTGTAGCAATTTAAGACGCTCGCTATCCCATTATCATTAGCTTTACCTCCTTTGTTTGGATACAAAAAAAGAGTTATCTCCCTTACCTTCTAGAAATTTCCGGAACTGTCCAGTTAATTTTTCTTTCTTCATTTCTTCCCCTCATAGGAGCAATAGCGAGTCTCTAATATCACTGGCATAATGTGCTTGCTACAGGTGAACAGTAGGCACTGAACTGGTCTTGCACCATATAGGCTGTATTCAATAAATGGGAGGTCCATAATCTGAGAAAGGAAACAATGAATCAAGAAACTAAAACCCAGGTGCACATCTGCGGCACCTAGGGAGTGTACGTGCACACTATCTTGTTCCTGCCTCTTGCCATCTCAGAGGTATGGCGACCACAGACAAAAAAGAGTTATCTCCCTTACCTTCTAGAAATTTCCGGAACTGTCCAGTTAATTTTTCATTCTTCATTTCTTCCCCTCATAGGAGCAATAGCAAGTCTCTAATATCACTGGCATGATGTGCTTGCTACAGGTGAACAGTTATCTCCCTTACCTTCTAGAAATTTCCGGAACTGTCCAGTTAATTTGTATTCTTCATTTCTTCCCCTCATAGGAGCAACAGCGAGTCTCTAATACCACTGGCATGATGTGCTTGCTACAGGTGAACAGTAGGCACTGAACTGGTCTTGCACCATATAGGCTGTATTCAATAAATGGGAGGTCCATATTCTGAGAAAGGAAACAGTGAATCAAGAAACTAAAACCCAGGTGCACATCTGCGGCACCTAGGGAGTGTACGTGCACACTATCTTGTTCCTGCCTCTTGCCATCTCAGAGGTATGGCGACCACAGACAGACAGACAGACAGACAGACAGACAGACAGACACTCTCTTTTATTATATGTATAGATAGATATACACACATACACACACCACAAAGACACACACGTATATACATACTACATACATACACACACACGCGTATTCACGCTAAACTGCAATCAATACATCCTCCGTAACAGCCTGCGTTTATAACACAATCCCTTTTTCTGTATCGAAGGTTGACAGGGACCTGCACAGAAAAACCTTGCAGAGAGAGAAAACGATATTCTTGGAATATCATCGTTTCGTGTCACTTTTGAGGTTATTCGAAAGAACGCTTGTGGAAAATTATTTTGCTGGTGTGCCGTTTTATTTGTTCAGGGATTGCATTTTGTGAAATTCGTTGATGGAAAAGGTATGTCGATTTCGCTCATTTTTATTTCGCTGGACATTACTGTATTGGCTGTTGCGGGTAGATAGGGTAGGGAGTATGCATGTTGTGTATTCGTCTACGAGATGATATAAGCTAGGTTGCTGTCAAATCCTGCAGAGAAGAGAATCTGCATCAGAAATAATAGCTGAGAGGCAATTGAAGAGAGTAATAGAGAAAGAGAGAGAGAGAGAGAGAGAGAGAGAGAGAGAGAGAAAAGAGAGAGAGAGAGAGAGAGAGAGAGAGAGAGAGAGAGAGAGAGAGAGAGAGAGAGAGAGAGAGAGAGAGAGAGAGAGAGAGAGAATTTGAATTGAAATTTATTTTACGAGGGTGACAGAATAAGCAATGTATACATGCTTCTTTTCATCCGGCCCTCGCCCATTGAGCGATAACAAACAAGAAGAAATAAAAGATAAGTTTAACTATAGTACAAATGACATATTTACATAATTAACATGTTAAGCAATCAATAAGACATTTTAAGATGCATTGTGATTCTTTAGCAATGCTTGAAAATTATATATAACAGAGAAATATGTGTTTGTATAAAAAAAATCCTTCATGAATTATATATAATCATGTTTTTCAATATAATCAGAGAGTACAGTTATATTTTGCCAGCTGCTTGATAATATTTCTTATAAGTTTTGTAAAAGAAACAGCATGTAATATTCCTTGAATGATGTTTCATGAATTCGTAGTTTAATTATATTTGGAATGGCGTTCCACATAATTACTCCAGAATATGATAGACTCGACTTGTACAGGTCAATTATTGGAGTTGGTGTAATTAATTTGTTACATTTCTAAGGCAATGAGTGTAGGTGCATTCCCTGACATAATTCTATACATCATCACACCTTTGTTATATGCAAATCTATCTTTGATAGGAAGAATTTGCAATCGTTTATAATCAGTCATGGAAAGAGATGTATTTTTTAAAATAATTAATTTAACAGCTCGTCTATGTAAACTGCCCAAGTGTTTCAAAGTATTTGCACTTGCAGAGTCCCACACTGTGGATCATGGAAGCATAGTCAATAGCTGACTGAATATGTGCCTGAAAAAAACAGTTTTCTTGTGCGAAGGTCTAGAAAGTGTTTGATTTTTGATAACGGAAATATTTTTTGGATGTGTTTTTACAAAGTGTATCTACATGTTTTGACCAAGACAGGTTATTGTCAATGGTTATTCCCAAGACTTTATGGCTATCAACTTCATTGTCGGAAATCCAGATGTTAGATTTTGTCTTTTTTGCCTCGTGGTAAGTAGCATGCATTTAGTTTTATTTGGATTCAGTGACATATGGTTTAGTTGAGAGAGAGAGAGAGAGAGAGAGAGAGAGAGAGAGAGAGAGGGAGACAGAGAGACACTGACACTGACACAGATTATATTGTGTAGGCCAACGACCCATTCACAAACAGAGTGTAAATATTATTTGTAATCAAAGTAAAAAGCAAAAATTACACACGCGAACAGACCACAATTGTTTTGCATACCCCCGATTCCAAGTGCTTTAGGCAGTAGCATCAACAACTTCGCAAAGGGTTTCTACCGGCTACGTAACATCCTCACTAATACTCCTTCCCACACACACACAAAACTGGTTCTCAAAAACATGTAACATGTGAACAGCATGCTCAAAATCCTTCCAAGCGTTATTCACGCTTCTTAAGTGCATAACAAATGTACATAGCAACGTTTCTGATCTGTACTACAGTATCGGGCTCCTAAGGAGGCACTCAGTATCATGTCCTACGGTCAAAATGTTATACTTTTTTCTGATCTCGTCATATATATGCGTGACATTAAAAAAAGAAAAAGATTTTCGTCCTCGATATATATTGTTCGGACAGAAAGGACAGCTTCTACTTTCAAACCCCTCTGAATAAACCCTCTTATTTATTTTCAATTCGTTGATACCAAAGAGAAATCTTACCAAAACATCTCGAAACTTTTGAATTGTAATATCGTTCCAATATTGTTCCGCTTTAAAGGAATTTTTAAACAATCGATAACTTTGCAATCTGTCACTTGACTGAATTTTGATTAGCTATTCTTTTTTAAAGCCGTCTATCAATTTCTGCTTAAAACTTGAAAGCAAGGCCGATTCATTTTCCACTCCGTTCTCCCACACATTTTCGAAACCATATTGTTCGAGACATTCTTTAATATAATACCGTAAAATCCCTAGCAAACGCCCACCCCCCCTCTGCCGCACAGATTTCGGGTACAAGTAAGGGGTGGGCGTTTGCTAGGTATACACCCCTTTGCAAGATAAAGTGTCATCACATTTTCACAAGAAAAAAAAAGTGATACATGTGATTTATGCAATTTTAATGAAAAATAAACACCGTTTGTTTACAGAATAAAGATCAACGTTCTGTGATAGAAAAAAAGAAGAAGAAAAAACCGGCGAATCATCGAACAGTGTGCACAAATCGTACATAAAGGAGGCCGAATGTCTTAAAAATACATTTTTTTAAAGCAAAAAAGGGGTGGGCGTTTGCTAGGTAGTGACCCCTCTGCACAACTTTTGGCCAAAAGTGGGGGGTGGGCGTTTGCTAGATACTGGGCGTTTGCTAGGGATTTTACGGTACAACCAATTGCCCTGTGGATTCAGGTTGGACTGCATCATTTTGAAAACTTGTCTGGGAAATCTTGACTCAGGCATTTTTTTAATTGTAAACCAATATTTAAAAAACAGATAGTGGATATCGTCCTGTGTCCCCGTACAACAAATGGTTGGGTGTTTTGCCACTGACGTTCAAAAGCCTTGTGCATGCAAAAACATGGGCGGAGTCAATAATGGCTAATCTTCGTATACCTCATATCTGTGAGGCGTAAAGGAGCATCGGTTTTACCTGTGGGTCAAATGATTTTAAAAAAACAGAACAGTGTCCATGCTTCCTAACGCCCACATGGTCTTCATCAATGCTACTATTTTTTGCTGGACAGTACTGTAGATAGGGTAGGGAGTATACATGTTGCGCATTCGTCTACGAGATGATATAAGCTAGGTTGCTGTCAAATCCTGCAGAGAAGAGAATCTGCATCAGAAATGATAGCTGAGAGGCAATTGAAGAGAGTAAGAGAGAGATAGAGAGAGAGAGAGAGAGAGAGAGAGAGAGAGAGAGAGAGAGAGAGAGAGAGAGAGAGAGAGAGAGAATGAGAGAGAGTGAGTGAGAGATAGAGAGACAGTAGGCCTATGCTTCCAATCTGTCTGCCTCTCCGTCCGTCGATCGGTCTGTTGGTGTGCCCGTCCGAAGGGCTAGCTAATATAACCGACTACCTTTCATTTATCTATTTTTTTTGTCCAGCTGGTTTCAATACATATTATATACCTTTCGTTGTGTGTGTGAACTACTATGTCTGCACGTGGCGATATTAATATTGAAGATGTACACTACATCTGAAGGCATTCGAGACGGAGAAATGGGCGAACAGAAAATAGAGGGGAGATAAGTGTGAAGCTAGACCAAATGAAATTTAAGTTGAGGAGTTTAGTTACAGGTCCCAAGACCGATCCCACTTTATTTTGAGTCCACTGGCCTAGTCCACCTTTGCGATTTTACCGCCACATTGTGGAGATAGGTTATATGGAAGTACAAATTTGGTGTCGGTCTCCGCCACAAGTTGCGGAAAACTTTTGAAACAAATTTTGAAAAAAGAACATATATAACGTGGATGCATACAAATATATGGTATGCAAAAGTCGCTGAAATAAAATTCAGCGGCACGAACAACAACTCCCAGGTGTGGGCTACATGGTGTGTGTGACAGCGTGAGGAGTGTGAACAATAGGTTGACGTGTGTTAAAACATCATGTACAGGTATCAGCATTGCCAACCTAAACTTTGAAACGTAAATGACTTTATGACAAGTCATAAATACAGTCGAACTCGACCTCGCGGACACCTCTCAAGTTGATTTGTCCACCTGCCCATAAGGAGTTTATTTCAATGTAATTCAGTTGGTAGAGAACTGGATTTGTGATCGGAAGGTCGCTGGTTCGAATTCGGGCCAGGACGGACACGGGCCAACTTTATGTGCAAACCCAGAGACAGAAGCGATGTGAATGCGTGATGCCTTATTGTGTAAAAAAAAAAATTCCATCTCACACGGCATGAATAAATCCCTGCGCCATGAATATGTGCGCGATATAAATTCCATAAAATAAAAATAAAAAATAAAAATAAATCCCTGCGCTTAGAACTGTACCCACGGAATACGCGCGATATAAGCCTCATATTGATTGATTGATTAATTGATCTACGTGAATCCTGGGAATCGACACGTCAAACAGCGAAGAATTCAGCGTCAGCACACACAAATCTCAACTCAACAACTCCACTTGAAACATCCCCCCCCTTCTTCCTCCCACTTGCTTTATTCTGTTTGTGCTTTTGGCAAACTGACGTTTACGACAACAGCTGGTAATATTATGTCACCATGTGGGAATTGATATCCTAGTGTGATAGAAACACGATACAAAGTCCTATTCGCATGTACAACTGTGGGCGAAAATGTCATTATTTTGTATTGAATTGTATTGCATTGTATTGTATTGTATTGTATTGTATTGTATTGTATTGTATTGTATTGTATTGTATTGTATTGTATTGTATTGTATTGTATTGTATTGTATTGAGGATTGAGACCTTCTCGGAACTTCTAAATGTATTTTTTGTATTTTTCAAAATGACGATTGAGTTAAAAGTGTTTAAATTTAACACATATACACACCTAAAAATAGTAAAATTGCACAGCAATTTTGTAATCACAGAAAGCGCCCCTACCGGAGGTGAGCTATGGGTACGGTCAGCAGCCCATACCGCAGCAGCCCACACAGCAGGAGCCCATACCGCAGCAGCCCACACAGCAGGAACCCATACCGCAGCAGCCCATACCGCAGCAGCCCATACCGCTGCAGCCCATACCGCAGCAGCCCACACAGCAGCAGCCCATACCGCAGCAGCCCATACTGCAGTATCCAATACCGCAGCAGCCCATACTGCAGCAACCCACACAGCAGCAGCACAGTTCAAACCAAAACACTGTGGTGGTCAACCAGCAGTCCGCCGACACCACACCCACACAGAGAGCCTGGACACAAAGTCTGTGTGGCTGCTTCGATGACTGTGAGATCTGTGAGTAACACTACCCCCCCCCCCCCCAAAAAAAAAAAAGAAAAAAAAAAGAGAAAGGCAAAAAACATACACAGACAATAGACACACACTCACATACACACACACACAAACACACACACACACACACACACAAACACACACACACAAACACACACACACACACACACAAACACACACACAAACACAAACACACACACACACACAACACACACACACACACACACACACACACACACACACACACAAACAACCAACAACAACCTACAGACAAAAACAACCCAAATATAACATGGCTGCCTGCAATTCGTTCATGATTTGTTAACCTCTTTAGTCTTTTCGTTCATGATATGTTAACCTCTTTTGTCTTCGAAAATAACATGGCTGCCTGCAATTCGTTCATGATCTGTAAACCTCTTTAGTCTTCGAAAATAACATGGCTGCCTGCAATTAGTTCATGATCAGTAAACCTCTCTTGTCTTCGAAAATAACATGGCTGCCTGCAATTCGTTTATGATCTGTAAACCTCTCTAGTCTTCGAAAATAACATGGCTGCCTGCAATTCGTTCAGAAATTTAAGTTTGATTCCTTTAATGCATTCTAACTTTCAAATAGATATCATTGCTTGAAGTCTACTGAACAAATATAGAATCGACAATACACTCTTATGTAATTTGACAGGCAATTCCGTCGCGATATAACCTTGAATGGTTGAAAACGACATTAAACACCAAAGAAAGAAAGAAAGACAGGCAATTGGGCTTCAACAAACGGTGGCTACCTTTTTTCTCTGAAAATCATTTGTTATTATGATAATTATGTAATGAAGCTCGCATTTTTCATGATCCGCTAACTTCGACCATTATTTTTGATAATCACTGAGACTCGGCATGTAACCTCTACATATAACACAACTATTTTACTCAATGACGTCATTTTGATGACGTATGTTTCAGGTGTATGCGTCACATTCTGTGGACCGTGCGCGGCGTGCCAGCTTGCTCAGCACATGGGAGAGTTTGTGTGCTTGGCGTGCTGTGTACCAAACTGGATGACTGCCGCTCGCACCAAAGTTAGAATGCAACGCAAGATTCAGGTATGCGTTCGGAAATAACTCTGTCGAGTTTGTATGAAAGAGTGAATACCCTTGGTTTTAGTGAGGCAACCAATCCACACGTGTTCCCTGTCCACGTGTTCCAGACACATCTTTCGCTAGTGACGGGTCTGTGGATTGGATAGTTTCACTGGTAGCAAGGGTATTCTCTCTTTCTTAACCCTAACAACCCCGACATAGTTATTTCCTGAATTTTTCTTTTCAATTCAATTCAATTCAATTCAAATTCATACCGTTTTATTGTCTGAATGCATAACATTAAGCAATTTGTCTGTTGGCTCGTATACACAAATATTACACCACGTAAGATCACAGCCCTCACATGACAACCACAAGCTCGAAACATATAACAAATCATAACTTTTGTATTCCTCCCACGATCAAAACCAGTCGAACCCCGTAAATGCCCAACTAAACAAAAGAAGTTTCTCGGGATTTCCAGTTCAAAATAGAATTTGTGTAATTCTCAATATCTCATTTTTATTATTCATTTTTCAATTTTATTTGCAGGGTTCTATCTGTGACGACTGCTGTGTGACCACGTGCTGTTCGTTTTGCGCGATGTGTCAGCTGTGGCGCGAGGTCAAGGTCGCCAGACTGAACGGCGAAATGTAGCTACGATTACGTCATTCCCTGGTGACGTCATCATGTCTTGACGTCATAGAAGCGATGCAAGCCAGAACACGATACCAAAGTCTTTTGAGATGGGCTCTTTCTTTTAGAACTCTTTATAAAAAAAAAAAAACATACGACAGCGATTGACCCCAAAATCTAAACCCCTAATATTTGTCTACAATTATGTTGAACAAATTAGAGAAATCGATCCGACAGACTTTAAGATACCGAGTTTTGAATATGAAGACATGCCAAGAATCATGTACACGAGGGTTTGGCAATTGAATGGGAATCTGCCCAATCATTTACAATCACAGGACCTATTTTGGACGTAGTATTAATCTCTGGTTTAAGTCTGTTGTGAGGATGTGCTTCTATTTGAATTATTGTAACGACTTCGCAAGAATGGAAAATTCACTCGAAATAAAACGGGAAACGAGCAGTTCTTTTTACCTACAAGTTAAAAAGGCAGGGCAAGTCAAACATTGTTATAACAAAACCCCACAACAACCTTAGAGTTACATGGAGAAAAAAGAAGAAGTACAAAACAGCAAACAAAAACAAAAAATTGTAATGGAACAAAAACTATGAAACACCAATAAATCGAATTTCATGGTAAAAGAAAAGGAGAAAAGCAATGGAAGGGAGGCAACTTAATTTCTTCGTACAGTCTCACTTGAACTCCTGATCCAGATTAGCTCCCTTGAATACGTTTGGTCATTTTTCTTGTCGCCTTTTAGATACAGCATTGTAGTACAGTGGTACCTCTGATCACACATAGAGTACAGCGAATATGTACTAAATCCAACGTCCCTTCAACCGACATGGCTTTGTTGTAATTTAATCACAACCGAAAGGATAAATTCGAAAAGGGGTTCGCCAGCAAAATCTTCTGAATTGGAATCGCAAATACGTTCACAGACTTATTTGTGTAAGTGCTGGCAAAAACCTATAAACAAGGGAAGTAAGCGCTCTAAATGCATACGGCATGTGCTCTAGAGTAAATGAGAGTCGTGCGGAACCAATGTCCTGGCACATGAGAGAATAAAAAGCATTAAAAGGAATATGCGACTGTCATCCGCATAAAAAAGATGATCCCCGCAAGTTAAGAATTATGTTCCGCATTCTCCAAAGGCACTCCAACTAACACTTACGTACACAGTCGTATACAAGAACCAGCTTTTTCCTGACAGGACATATAGTCCTTAGATCACCTGTTTTTTTGTTGTTGTTAGTGCTGGCAATAGCTCTACACTCGAGAGAATAGACAATAATTTATGTATGTAAAAAAATTAGTCGAGTTTGTATGGGTTGTGAAAGAGTGAATCGTCTTGGATTTTTTTGAGGCAGGCTTTTCCGCGTGACATTATAGGCCAATCATTAGTGAGGGGTAGGGCCTATGTTCCACACTGACAATTAAGGAACGCTTGCATAATTTCTCGTGGAAAAACTTGCCTCAATACTGCCAAGAGTATTCAGTCTTTCATAACCCATAAACACATTTCAGAATATTTCCAGAATTTGTCTATTTTGTTACTCACTCTCAACACGTACAAATTTCATCGCTCTCAGGCGGAAAAAAACTAGGACGAAAACGAAAATAGTGCATGCAGAAATAACGCTCGCAAAAATGACACAAACACAACGTTTAACACTGATTTAAAAAGGTGAGCGTTCAAATACTAACTTTAAGCTATTGTTGGTGTGTCGTGGTATAACTACGTACGGTAGACAGAACAGTGTACACGATACAATACGATACCACCAAGGATAAATTAAGTTGACTTCGAATTACTTATCGTACTCATCGACACGGATTAAATATGATACAATTATTTTTAAATCTGTAAGTGAAAATTCGATTTTAATGACAATTTTAATGATCAAAGTAATAAATTAATGTTTCAGCTTCCAAACCTAATGGTATCTAATTGTCCTGACTGAGTCGAAAACTGCTTGAACAAAATTGCAATTAAATTGGTTGAAAAATGAGGTCGTTTCAGTGTCGCCTCAAATTTCACTTACAGCTTCATCAAAGGGATTTGTTTTATTCACACACACACACACACACACACACACACACACACACACACACACACACACACACACACACACACACACACACACACACACACACACACACACACAC
>NC_090252.1:43393033-43415533 GCF_037325665.1 Littorina saxatilis
CCACCCCCCACCCCCTCCCCACCCATTCCCGCTCGCCAGGTGGACACAGACGTTTCCACTGAATGACAAGAAGGAACTAGACCACACACACACGTTCACCCCGTCTCTGTTTCTTCTTGCAAATTGCACAGAAAAGAGCACACCCTCCTCCGCCCTGCTTGCAATATATTCTCTTTCTCACGTTCTTCTCAAAACAATGTTGAAAATGGAAGTGGTAGCGTTGTCATCGAGAAGTGTGATGAAATCTGTGATTGGTCTTATGAATGATGAATGGCGGAGTTGAATCGTGGTTTTGATGGACACAATCATTTACGTAATTCCTAGTCGCCATGCACTGCGAAAAATGACCAGTCTTTCTGATACACATTTTACGCTCGTTCCTTCATAAATTGTCTCCCCATCCATAGCACCTTCCCATCACCCCAACCCCTACCCACCTCCTTCACTGATTCATTCTTCTTCTCTGGAAAGCACTGCCATGGGTGTGATCGAGCAGCAATTTAGGTGGACCATAAATTCATTTGTCATGCCTAAGTGCATGCTTGAAACAAAATTAAAAAAGACCACTTTAACAAAAACAACAACACCCTTTTCCCCTCCTAAACACACCCACCCCTACCTCTATTTATGACCTCCACTCTTTCCTACATTATCATTTGACCCTGCAACCCCTTGTGTCCATCTTCTGTCTTTGTTCCTTTTTGTGCCGCACGTGCAAGACCAGTGACAGACACCATCATGCGTCTGCTGTGTGTGTATGTTGGGCACGTGAGACCTATCCATCAGTCAAGTTTCATTAGTGAGCTGTTCGTTTTTTGTTGACTTTGTAGTGTCACTGTGAAATTGCCCCCCCCCCCCCCCCCCTACGCCCTGGTCTGTGTTTTTCGTCTTGTGTGTGTGTGGCTTGAAGGGGGATGACAGATTTGTTAATTGCTATGTTCCTAATCCCTCCCCCAACCCCCATATGTTGGAGAGAGCATGGCGGGTAGGCGTGGTAGGGGTACACATGTTGAAGATCAGCTTCCATTTATCCCCCGAAAGCGGCGTATGGCTGCCTAAATGCTGGGGTAAAAACAGTCATACACGTAAAAACCGTGGGAATTTTAGCCCATGAACGAATTTTTTGTTTGTTTGCTTAACGCCCAGCCGACCACGAAGGGCCATATCAGGGCGGTGCTGCTTTGACATATAACGTGCGCCACACACAAGACAGAAGTCGCAGCACAGGCTTCATGTCTCACCCAGTCACATTATTCTGACACCGGACCAACCAGTCCTAGCACTAACCCCATAATGCCAGACGCCAGGCGGAGCAGCCACTAGATTGCCAATTTTTAAAGTCTTAGGTATGACCCGGCCGGGGTTCGAACCCACGACCTCCCGATCACGGGGCGGACGCCTAACCACTAGGCCAACCGTGCCGGTCTAGCCCACGAACGAAGAAGAAGAAGGTTCTTCCATAATTATTTGTGATATGAGAACTTTCTTGAAAGCCTACTGATCAACGACAAGTTGTAAACATTATTCCCGAAACAATGATATCTTTTTTGTAGCTTTTGATTGTTTGTTTTGGTTTTTAGGTTGTTCTCTGTGTGATTATTCTGTTTTTATCATTGGCAGTCCCTGTATCCGGTTCCGGGTTGGTGTATTAATATTGCTGTGCAAAGTTATTCTGTCAAAGATATTCTACTGCGGCGCTAATTGTCTTTGATTCTGTCTGGACGGTTAGTTGCACGGTACGAACCTTACGATGTTGAAAATGTACTGTTGGATAGATATGTCCATTAATAACAATTGTATAAGTTTAAGTTTTTCCAGCGGCTGTTAAGATTTGATTTTAAACTTACCCGATATGAAAGCTTCTTCTTCTTCTTCTGCGTTCGTGGGCTGAAACTCCCACGTACACTCGTGTTTTTTGCACGAGTGGAATTTTACGTGTATGACCGTTTTTTACTCCGCCATTTAGGCAGCCATACGCCGTTTTCGGAGGAAGCATGCTGGGTATTTTCGTGTTTCTATAACCCACCGAACTCTGACATGGATTACAGGATCTTTTTCGTGCGCACTTGGTCTTGTGCTTGCGTGTATACACGGGGGTGTTCGGACACCGAGGAGAGTCTGCACACAAAGTTGACTCTGAGAAATAAATCTCTCGCCGAACGTGGGGACGAACTCACGCTGACAGCGGCCAACTGGATACAAATCCAGCGCACTACCGACTGAGCTACATCCCCGCCCCGATATGAAAGCAAAATATATCACTTCCAGCGAAGGATGGCCAGCAGAATAGCGAGCTTTAGAAAGCACAGAAACTTAGTTCGTCGTCTTTCTTCGTGGGAAAACCCCCTGTCTACGTCATCACTTTTGCGCTTCCGGAAGGTCACGACCTCCTCATTTGCATTACGTCCGATTCTTCGTTGCGCGAACTTGCGGTATTTTCATCATTTTGACGAATCGTGATTCGCAGGTATGTTTCTGGTATTTGTTGCATGTATTGGGTCAATTGCTGTTAACGTAAGCTTGAATAAATGTTTTGACTGTATTCTCACACCATTTTGTTGTTGTGTCGATTCGCTAAAATAGGTGTACTTTGCTCTTCAAAAAGGGTGCTGTTTTGGTCTGCTTTTGCGCTCAGAATTAAAAATGGCGAACGAGTTGTTGTTTCGATTGAGATTTTCAACATAAGTTTTGCATTATTTCTAGATTTCAGGTGACTACCCTGGGCATGGTAAAGATGTAAAATCACTTTAATGGTGTATCCTTATGAATGCGCACGAACATTATCCAATGTTTTAGCCATTGGTTTGGATGAGCACGACAAACATTTCGTCTGCTGCTAAAGGTGCTACCGCCTCAGAACCGCAGGCGCGAAGAAAAGTTCGCAGGGATTTCCCGATTGCATAACCGGAAACGAAAGGGATCGCTACGAACTAAGTTTCGTTGGTCAATCTAAAGCTCGCTAATGATTCTCTTTCTGTGTCCCCCGCAATCGTAGTGGCACTTATTCGGCAAATCAGTTCCTTTCTTTCATATTTCGTAAATGTAACGATTGCCGTCATTGGCTGGTCAGTTGATATAATGATCGCTTTTTGATTAAGGTCCCAATTCAAGCAATCAATGTCGTTCTCTTATCTTCTGATTTGCTGTGAGTAACATTTGCCTGGACTTTTCCTTTCTTCCATATCTCCGAATCGCTCAGAACTTTTCACAGGAATACCTGGGAACACCATTCTGTCTTTATTTATCTTTCCATTGCTATCACACTTGTAAACTTGAACAGCTGTGTGTGTAAGGGCGGGGGCAGGGGGGGGGGGGGGTTGGGAGCCACACGTAGGTACGAAGATAAAAGCCCCTTTCGAATGAGCGAAGGGGTTCACAATAACAAACGGGTGCGAAAGTTTAAGTGTGATTATTTCTTCTTGGTGGAGTTCATTTTGTGCGCGACTGGTGGAAATGTTCGCTGTTTATTGGGCGAAGTTTGTTCCCTAAAGTACGTAGCGGCGCAAAATGTTTAGAAAGGGTTAAGTCCTGCTTACATCCGTTCGCAACCTTTTGAAGCTGGTCGGGATTGGTGCTTTTGGAAGCGAGCAAATTAAATTAAATACGGCTGGATACATGATTGGTCCGCCAGAGAAAGAAATAGAAAAGGAAAGAAGGAAAGAAGGGAAGGTGGAACACGTGGAAGACACTGTACACCTCCGGGACAACCTGTGTCTGGCCTGTCTGAAAACACCTCCGCGTGAGGGGTTTTGCTGCCAGCACAGTGAAGATAAAAAGGGAACATTTTCTCTGCCCGCGCGGCAGCAAGCAGGATGTCTCTGTACTGTGTAAAAGAGGGCGCCTGAACACACAGGCTCTATCAGTCAAAGCTGAACGATAAACCTTTTTTGGAGACAGAGCCAAAAACAAAACGTTTAAAACAAATGAAAGTAAGCTATCTCTTGGCTTTGCGAGAACCAAGAGGCTATCGTGGAACTCTCTTGACTATCCCCTTCTCCCATCCCCCTTTCCCCCTAAATACAAAAGATCCTTTTTGCTTTTCACGCTATGAGCGGGTTCTCAAATTTCTGTTTTAATTACAACGCGGAGTCTCACTCCTTCACTTCTCACACAGACGCCGCAGCCAAGCTAAATCAAAACCTTTCAGTTTCTTTAAAGGTCCAACGAAACACCAACAGCGAAAAACTAACACTCCCTTTTTTGTGTGCTAATAAGACGCAATTAACTTTTCACCAAAGATATTTTACAGCTACGCTAAGAGCAGCAGAATTATATTTTTTTTCAACGCTCTTCCGCTCTCGACAAGTCTCGCTGAACAAAAGACTGAATGGAATTAGTTTCTTTCGCAAAAAGGCTAAGAAAGGTGTGTCGTATTTCGCTTTCTGGTTGTATTTGATATGATTAGAAGAAAGATAAGATTACAAGACCACACGTGAACCGAGACGTATATACGTCACACCTGTCTGACTAATTACCCAAATGCAAAACAAATCTTGTGTTACGCGGTCTTGTTAATTCTTCTTTCAACGCTCGCCAAAAGACGTCGTATGTTTGGATTTGTATAATCTTGTTGCGATAAATGTATATGCTTGTAGGTGAAAGCACGTGCATTTAGTTGATTAAAATATAAATTATACATATGTGTGTATACGCTTCCTGAGCTTACGGGTTAATTTCTAAATTGACTTACTTAAACAGTAGCATATTGATAGTGTCAGCTGGTAGAAGTTGGGAGGGGGGGGGGACCCTGCTTTATGAAAGCCGCTCCCTCTCTCTCTCTCTCTCTCTCTCTCTCTCTCTCTCTCTCTCTCTCTCTCTCTCTCTCTCTCTCTCTCTCTCTCTCTCTCTCTCTGTGTCTACCATTTTTGTCATTTTCAGATGTTAAGAGGTGTCGCCTCGTTGCTAAGTTCATTTTCCACGCCATAAAACGTCGACAACTGCATGTTGAAACACTGCAATGGTAGAGATGGTACCGTTGTAATTGTAAACGATTATTATATAACATGTGAGGATAAATGTGCAAGACGTGTATATGTGTAACATTCCCCTAACCCACATCCCCTCTTCCCTGGTTTGTTTGTGTGGCCATACGTACAATAAACCATCCAAAAGTCTCTCTCTCTCTCTCTCTCTCTCTCTCTCTCTCTCTCTCTCTCTCTCTCTCTCTCTCTCTCTCTCTCTTACATTACCCTTTGAAATTTCGCTCACAGTCAGCAGCAGTGCGATTTTCGCCCATAACCACAACCTTTGAAATGACCCCACGTACCCTGCGGGATCAAGCGGTGTTGCGGAGATATGTGCCCCGGAGAAATATTTACCCAGGCGCTTGGCCACCGAAGGACAGCGCAACTAAAGCATGGCCGATGATTTATTGCGAAGAAGAGGTGGGGGAAGGGGGAGGGGGGGGGGGGGAGGGGGTGACGGAATATTGGTGCAAGGTTGCGTTAGGGGGCAGGGAGGGGGGGGGAGGAAAGGGTAGAAGGGTTAGCCTGAGAGGGAAGAGCCAAGAGGGAGAGAGAGGGAGAGGGAGAGAGAGAGAGAGAGGAGAGAGAGAGAGAGAGAGAGTGAGAGAGAGAGAGAGAAAGAGAGAGAGACAATGACAATGACAATGACAAATTCTTTATTTACGAGGGTAGAGGCATAAGCAAACAGGTGCTTTTTTACATCCAGCCCTCGCCCATGGGAGGGTTTAATCTAATGATAATACGTTTTAAAAATGTTGGAATATCAATTAAAGAAGTAATAAAAACAAACGATGAACAAGCAAACGATTAACAGACTAAAAAAAACTAACAAAAATATACATACAAACGAACATGACATATTATTGTCAAAGGCATAGTGAAAACTGTATCAATCAAGCAAAAACGCCGTCGCGATATAACCTTCGTGGGTTGAAAACGACGTTAAACACCAAATAAAGAAAAGAAAGCAAAAACGTGTGCAACTTCGAGGGAAGAAAAATTCCGTGAACTGAGGAATCAATGGAACAACTACGTTGCAAATAATAACAATGTAGCATAGTTACATAAGTCATGTTATGAAATTAATTAGGTACATGTATCTACTGAAACGTGTAAAAGGCAAAAATAAGGCTTCAACAATAAAAACATGTTCAGGCTAAGTGAGAACGAAATGTGCCATGTATTTATAAGGAATGAGAAATATCTGTCTTTAAAAGTCTTGGCATTGACGGAATGTCTGAGACCGCTTGGAGAGAGAGAGAGAGAGAGAGAGAGAGAGAGAGAGAGAGAGAGAGAGAGAGAGAGAGAGAGAGAGAGAGAGAGAGAGCGAGAGAGAGAGAGAGAGAGAGAGGGAGAGAGAGAGAGAGAGAGAGAGGAGAGAGAGAGAGAGAGAGGAGAGAGAAAGAGAGGGAGAGAGAGAGGAGAAGAGAGAGAGAGAAACAGAGAGAGAGAGAGAGAGAGAGCGAGAGAGAGAGAGAGAGAGAGAGAGAGAGAGAGAGAGAGAGAGAGAAGGGGGGTGAGGGGAGGGTGGTGGGCATCAGTGTTTTTTGTGTGTTAATGTCTTGTTTCATTGCGATAAGGCTTCGATTATCTGACCTTTGTGAACCTGGGAAAAGCGACGGACTGCATTGTTTGTTTGTTAATCGTTGTTTCTTGTCTCGGGAACACAGAAGGTCACGCATGACTGATTCAGTTTCGATCTTAGTTGTTCACACATTAAATCAGATGCATGAGTTCTAAAAGGTCAATATACAGGTGTTCAGTCATCCAGCAAAGAAGATGAGTACTAAAGGCTGAACTGAACTAAACTAAGCTTTATTACGCCGCCTGTATGTAAGGCCCCCCAAAAAATAGGTCTGTTTACGGTAACCCGACCGACCCTAGTTTTTTTGCGCGACCCTAGACTTTTTTTTGGCATTTGGGGGAAACAAAACAACAAAACAAAAACCTTGTTTTTTTGGGAAAAATAACGTAAAAATATGGTTTTTTGGAAAAAAAAAAAAAAGAAAACAAAATCCCGACCTACCGACCCTATTTTTTGGGCCTATGTTACTGTAAACAGACCTATTTTTTTGTTGCCTAATAAAGCGGCGTATAGGTTTCACTCTGTCGGCTTGTTTCTCTGTTTGTTTCTCTGTTTCACTGTTGCTCTGTCTACGGATTAGACTTGTATCTCTGGTACTCTGGGGTTAATTGAGCTCACATGTGGTGAGTAGCTTGAAATGGTGGCGCGTACGGTGTGTGCAAAAAAAAAATAGGTTCCTAACGGTAGTCAAACGGAAGGTATTAGCTTTACACGCCTTTATTTTTTACAAGGATTAAGATTTAAGGCTAGGCCTTTTCGTACAATCTGTCCCTGTAAGTTCAACAAAGGAGGACAGTCAAAACCTGCCCTGGCGACCACCTCCCAATGACGACCACCTGCCCACAACAACTACTCCAACACGATTTTAGACAAGCTTTTATTTTTCATACATGATTCACTTGTCCATGACGACCACGTGTCTATGACGACCACGTGTCTATAACGACCACGTGTCTATAACGACCACGTGTCTATAACGACCACGTGTCTATAACGACCACGTGTCTATAACGACCACGTGTCTATAACGACCACGTGTCTATGACGACCACCTGTTTATAACGACCACCTGAAGTCAGTCCCTTTGGTGATCGTTAAAGACGGGTTCGACTGTATCATTTTCTCGTTGTCTGGGCTGTGTTTCACTGTGCTATGTGATGTTTACGGAGTCAATTATGGTATTGTGTTCTTTTTATATTTAGTCAAGTTTTGACTAAATATTTTAACATCGAGGGGGAATCGAAACGAGGGTCGTGGTGTATGTGCGTGTGTCTGTCTGTCTGTCTGTCTGTGTGTGTGTGTAGAGCGATTCAGACTAAACTACTGGACCGATCTTTATGAAATTTGACATGAGAGTTCCTGGGTATAAAATCCCCGAACGTTTTTTTCATTTTTTTGATAAATGTCTTTGATGACGTCATATCCGGCTTTTCGTGAAAGTTGAGGCGGCACTGTCACGCCCTCATTTTTCAACCAAATTAGTTGAAATTTTGGTCAAGTAATCTTCGACGAAGCCCGGACTTCGGTATTGCATTTCAGCTTGGTGGCTTAAAAATTAATTAATGACTTTGGTCATTAAAAATCTGAAAATTGTAAAAAAAAATAAAAATTTATAAAACGATCCAAATTTACGTTTATCTTATTCTCCATTATTTGCTGATTCCAAAAACATATTAATATGTTATATTCGGATTACAAACAAGCTCTGAAAATTAAATATATAAAAATTATTATCAAAATTTTTTTTTCGAAATCAATTTAAAAACACTTTCATCTTATTCCTTGTCGGTTCCTGATTCCAAAAATATATAAATATGATATGTTTGGATTAAAAACACGCTCAGAAAGTTAAAACGAAGAGAGGTACAGAAAAGCGTGCTATCCTTCTCAGCGCAACGAATACCCCGCTCTTCTTGTCAATTCCACGGACACTGCCTTTGCCACGGGCGGTGGAGTGACGATGCTACGAGTATATGGTCTTGCTGCGTTGCGTTGCGTTCAGTTTCATTCTGTGAGTTCGACAGCTACTTGACTAAATATTGTATTTTCGCCTTACGCGACTTGTTTTCTCTCTGGAAGAACGCTCATGAGGATGCTCTTTCTGACACCGTGTGGTGGGGTACGGACTAGGAGTGTATATTATGAGCCTGTGCAGTGCATTTATTGTTCAAGAAGTTTCAAATGCCTTTCTGCCTATTTTTGCAACGTTATATAGGCTCTACATTTCAATGCAAAACGTGTTGGCAATGGGCTTGCCCTTATGGGCGAGTTAAAACACACACAAAAAAGGAAATCGGGAAGGGAGCAAAGGCTAAGCGTATCAATCTGTAGAATGTTTTCTAAGGGCGTTACGTGTCACCGTGTGTGTTGTTTTGTGTAATGGTTTGAAGCGATACGATTTCAGTCATTTATTTCTCCTTTAGGAAAGGAAGGGGAAATGGATGTGTGGGAGGCATCGAGAGGGGAAGTGAGCGAATGATGTGTCCCACGCTAAGCTAAGGAATGTGCACAGCAAAGCTTTCCTTGTTCTTGTGACTCCTCGCTTCCTTTGCTCTGGCACCGAATATGCAACGACCTCCCAGCCTCTTTTCTTACTTTTGCTGAGAACATCCAAAGGTGTGAACCGAACGAGAAATCCAGTAAACAAAAAAGGCGTTCATTTCCTCATCTTTTGTTCTTCCTATTACCACTACCTCGATATAACCACAGTCTTATTATTCAACAGTCGACGTTTTTGTTTCTGTTTGATGGCAGACCAACCAAATATTCCATGGGCAGCTTCCAAGCTGTTCGTTTCGCTATGAGTATCTACAATTCAAAACGGGTGGACATTTGGCCAAACACACTTATTTATGCGACAAGGTAAGCCTATTTTGGGAGATGACACTCACCAACAAGATATTTAGTGTGAACAGATAATTATTTAGTGTGAACATCGTTATAGGGATGACACAATCAAATTAAAACAAGGTCTTCGTGATCCTCCAGTCCGATTGTTCACATTGCCATTCCTGTCTTTTCGTTCTCTCTCAAAGAATAAGCTAAAAATAAGACCAAACTTCAAAGAGAAGCTTTGTAATAATCACTCTTCTACCTCTTTCAGTAGCTTAACTTCTTCAATTCTGTTCCACCGAAAGAGCCTACCGTCCTAACCTCCCTCATATATCCCAGACCAAATCAGTCCTGGTTTTCTAAACGGTATACACGCAAGCACAAGACCAAGTGCGCACGGAAAAGATCCTGTAATCCATGTCAGAGTTCGGTGGGATATAGAAACACGAAAATACCCAGCATGCCTCCCCCGAAATCGGCGTATGCTGCCTGAATGGCGGGGTAAAAACGGATGATACACGTAAAAATCCACTCGTGCTAAAAACATGCATGAGTGAACGTGGGACAGCAGTTTCTCACAATCTCTCAAAGAGTCCGATGTTTCCTTGAATTAGCTAGAATAACAACGAACCTCCATAATATTATCTATTCTGCCTTTCTTAGTAGCTGAAATTATTCCATTCCATCCTACGAAAGCGTCAACTACTACCTTCGTAACCTCCCTGATTAATATCCCAAACCAAATCGATTCCGTGCTCACAAAACGTTGTCCAATTCTACAGCAGTTTTTTCAAAATCGCACCCCCCCCCCCCCCCCCCAAACGACTGTCCCCGGATCTAACGGCAATCGTACATCTGGGTGTTCGGACAGCTCTATTGGCAGCAATGTATCATACAATTGGCTAATTGACGTGTTGTTGATTACCCTGTTTGCCTCCCCGACCGGCTTCAAAGGGACGCTATCGCAGCCACTCGGATTGGGCAAGGGAGGCTATCGGTGTAGCGCAGTTCTCGGGGGTTAAGGGCCCTGTCATGGCGGCGCAGGTAAGCAAACACTGAGGTCGCGATGAATGAGGTTGGTTGACGTTTCTGGGTCCCTGGTAGCTCCGTGGTTTACCTGTGTTGTTGGAGACAGGGATTTATAAGATCTCTTCCGATGGACACCCACTTCGGATTTAATATGTTTTTACTCTGTAAACATAGGGTGAGAGAAACGTACTCACCCAATAATAATAACAAGCGACCAGTAGATTTTGAAAAGTTCCCCCCAAAATGTGTGGCTTTTTGGTTCAATATTTGTGTTTGTGTGTAGCTTTATCTTTCACCAACACGAGATAGTTATACGCTTTCCCTTTTTTTTGTTGTAAATGATGAAGCTTCATAAAAAACAAAAGCAGTAAACGAGGAAGACAGACAGAAAAATCGTCCCTTTTCAAAGTCTGTTGGTCGCTTCTTATTGACAATGAGTGTTTAACTTTGTGCTGAAAAGAAATTACACTCGACGGCTGGCTATTCCTTCGTTGCAAATCTTAACGGTCTAGGGGGGGGGGGAGGTTCTTAGTTTGGATCCCTGGTGGCTCATTTGGCGTTCAGATTCTAGCCTATCTTTCACGAGAAAAGACGTTTCGACAACGACCTTTTGTTGTTTCTTCTTCTTCTTTTCGATCGC
Organism: Littorina saxatilis; assembly: GCF_037325665.1. Lineage (NCBI taxonomy): Eukaryota > Metazoa > Mollusca > Gastropoda > Littorinimorpha > Littorinidae > Littorina > Littorina saxatilis. The sequence continues at coordinate 43,404,084 of NC_090252.1, forward strand.
CGATCACACTTGGAGTCCAGATCTTGAGATATAATTAGTGGTCCTCTGCAGCGCAGCCACTGGCCCGTACAGCTTGTTGTGCAGGGACTCCGGCATTGGCCAGACTTCCTCTCTCAGCACCTGGTGGTTCCTGCAGTCTCGTAGGATGTGGGCCGTGTCCTGCTCTGCTTCCCCACAAGAACACATGGGGGAGGGCACAACATGCAGCTTCTTGTGGAGATGCTGGTTAAGTCTGTTGTGTCCCGTTCTCAGGCGGAAGATGACCACCTGCTGTTTTTGAGACTGGCATTCTATAAATATACAAAGAGAAGAATCTTATTTTGAAAGTTGTGATGTCCTGCGAGACGTATCTGTACATGTTAGTGAGCAAGAAAAGGCCAGTTACACAAAACAACACATACCATACGTAGTGCTGGCTTTCTAGGTTTGACTTAATTGTCTCTCGCATAATCATAATACTGGGGCGGGGATATAGCTCAGTTGGTAGCGCGCTGGATTTGTATTCAGTTGGCCGCTGTCAGCGTGAGTTCGATCCCAGGTTCGGCGGAAATTTATTTCACAGAGTCAACTTTGTGTGCAGACTCTCTTCGGTGTCCGAACCTCCCCCCGTGTACACTACATTGGGTGTGCACGTTAAAGATCCCACGATTGACAAAAGGGTCTTTCCTGGCAAAATTGCTTAGGCACAGTTAATAATTGTCTACCTATACCCGTGTGACTTGGAATAATAGGCCGTGAAAGGTAAATATGCGCCGAAATGGCTGCAATCTACTGGCCGTATAAAATTTCATCTCACACGGCATCACTGCAGAGCGCCTAGAACTGTACCCACGGAATATGCGCGATATAAGACTCATTGATTGATTGATTGAATACTGACTGTAGGTCACTTTGCTTTGTGTGTGGTGTAAAGAGAAGGTGTCCATCTATCTTTGTTTGTTCATCATCATCATCATCAGCAGCAGCAGCAGCAGCAGCAGCATCATCATCATCATCATCATCATCATCATCATCATCATCGTCATCATCATCATCATCGTCGTCGTCGTCATCATCATCATCATCATCATCATCATCATCATCATCATCATCATCATCATCATCATCATCATCATCATCGTCATCGTCATCATCATCGTCGTCGTCGTCGTCATCATCATCATCAGCAGCAGCAGCAGCAGCATTAGCATCATCATCATCATCAGCATCATCATCATCATCATCGTCATCGTCATCGTCATCGTCATTGTTGTCGACGACGTCGTCATCATCACAAAAATCAGCAGCAGCATCCAACTTCTTCAATGTTCTCCTCGAACGCATCACTATTGCGGTTGTCGCCGTTGATTTTGTCTCTACAACATTCTACCAACTTCTCGTCCCCACCATGTACCACCATCTGCATAACTACCACCACGACCGCAACCGTTATCTTGGTCTTCTTCATTTTTTCATCATCATCATCATCATCATCATCATCATCATCATCATCATCATCATCATCATCATCATCATCATCATCATCATCACCACCACCAACCCCACCAACCCCGCCACCAACACCGCCGCCATCAATATCCCGATTTGGTTTAACTGCATACAAAATAGCAGTCCTTCATGTTATAGTCTTTGTCAATTCAACGTATTATCCACAGGGGTGGTTTTCAAGAAACAAATTCTGGCGAAAAAAACTAAACACAAAACATTTCTTTATGAGGCAGAAAATGAAAATCAACCCGCACAAGCAGTAACTCAAAAAAGCACTCATTCTCCTTCAAACTATCAGATCAAAAGGATTTTCCAGACGAATTTATCATAGTAGTCGGCAAACGATCATTTCTCCATTGTCGAAGAGACAATAAATTTCAATCCCTTCCAAAAACGGTTTTCCGTTTGTTCGTGAAGAAGCCATAATTATTTCTGACGTGTCTAATCGGCATTTCCGGTGCTTGGTGTTTTATGGGATAGTCTGTACTTTAAGATCAGTACTTTTTGTTTAGAGTGAACTTTGCAGAGGGCCCCAAAGGGTTTAAAACCGTGATCGTGATTGGCGTTTTTTGACCTTTCTGTGACCGTGATTGCCGAAATTTCCATTTCTGTGATCGTGATGGGACTTTGCCCGTGATCCGTGATGACAAAAAAACCAAGTCTCGTGATCGTGATCGTCATTTGTTTTCGTGATCGTGATGGGCATTATTGCAAAGCATTTTATTTTCAACGTACATTTTTCACAGCTGTATCACTCTTAGTCTATGATCCTCTAGTCTATTCGGTAAGGAGCCAACCCGGATTGAAGGGAAGCAACAACACATTCAGAAATATGATTTTGAGAGCGATTGCTTCCCTTTAAAAGAACCAATTACACACTGACAAAAAGAGATCCAATCAGAAGGCAAATTGCAAAAGTCTACCAAACTTCATCCAATGGAAGGGCTTCGTGCAAAAGCTTTGAGTGCAATTCGAATTCGAAGATCAAAAATGGCGTGCAGCGGTACTGTCATCGAACTTCTGTTATATTTTGTGGATTCAAGCCAGACCAAAGCAGGCGGCGAGAATGCCTTCCTTGGTGGAAAGGTCAGGCTACGGGTCGGTCTTTCCGAAGATGAAATATCAAGGTATGTTGATCTATGTTGCTCTATGACTGTTCTGAATGTAGGCAAAGATCTTGAAATTTGTTCAAGATCTTTGCGTTTGAGTGAGATCATTGACATTGTCGACATTGCCACGTCCGGCTGTCACTCGCTCAGTGTGACCTCGACTGGCTCGAGATCGAGTCTGCGTGTAGCCAAAACCGAAACTAGAAATGTGTTTTTCATCCCAGCAACGTGGACACGCTTGGCAGAGATTCTAATTGTCGCTTCTTTGCATTAAGCTTGGATTTATTTTAGCGCCTGTAAACTTCAATATCAATCAACAATGGGTTAAATTCAGAAACAATGGCGGGGAGACGTGCCAGTTTGGTTCACTTGATCCTCATGTCAAAGACGATCAAAGTCATGTTCGTTGGAATGGGGATTTTGTCAGGCATGCTACTTTTCCGGTAATTGCCGGAAATCCGATAAAGCCGTTTTCAAAATCCGGTAAAGTCAATTTTGTTCCGGTGAAGTTGAAAAATTTCCGCAAAAACGATCCGTGTGAATATCGCGCAACGCGACCGGGCGCCGGTCTCAATGAAGCCAGCGCACAGTAGTGTTGTTTTCACCAGTTTGGAGGTGTGTTGAATGGTGGTGGGGGGAGGCTAAAATGGGATTTTTAACAAGATCACAACACTATTACAACCCCTAAAATGATGCCCAGAATGCACCAGATTGCACAGATTTTAACCGTTTTTTGAAAAAAATCCCGGGGGGGCATGCCCCCGGACCCCCCTAGTTGGCTCGCCTGCTTCGCAGGCTCACGCTTGTGGCTTCGCCACTGGCACTGCGCGCTTCTTTCAGGTAAAACCGTTTTTGGCCTGTAGCATTCCTGTTTTTTATTCAAGGCCACGAACCCAGGCGATGGTGTACCTCAAATTGTATGGCAAAGTTGAAAATAAAGAGCCCATCACACATACATACATGTACATTAATTTCAATCCACCCAATAGTTTTTGAGAAAATGGGTTTACAAGATTTAGCTCTGGAAATGTGAAATTGTGCAAGTATATATATATTCATGTGTGTGAGTGAGGGTGTGGGAGTTGAATGTGTATGAGTGTAGAGAGAGAGAGAGAGAGAGAGAGAAAGAGAGAGAGAGAGAGAGAGAGAGAGACTGAGAGAGAGAGAGACTGAGAGAGAGAGACTGAGAGAAAGAGAGAGAGAGAGAGAGAGAGAGAGAGAGAGAGAGAGAGAGAGAGAAAGAGAGAGAGAGAGATTCTTTATTTGGTGTTTAACGTCGTTTTCAACCACGAAGGGTTATATCGCGACGAGGAAAGGGGGGGAGATGGGATATGGGAAAGGGGGGAGATGGGATATGGGAAAGGGGGGAGATGGGATAGAGCCACTTGTTAAGTGTTTCTTGTTCACAAAGGCACTAATCAAAAAATTGCTCCAGGGGCTTGCAACGTAGTACAATATATGACCTTACTGGGAGAATGCAAGTTTCCAGTACAAAGGACTAAACATTTCTTACATACTGCTTGACTAAAATCTTTACAAACATTGACTATATTCTATACAAGAACCACTTAACAAGGGTAAAAAGTGAAGAATTTTATGGGTGAGAAAAGGAAAGTAAAAGGACTTTGGGGAGGCAAAAATAGAGAAGAAACAAGAAAAAGATCCTAATTAGGTTCACGGCATCGAGAGTGATGCGACCTTCTCTCAGAAGTTAGTAGAGAAGGCTCCCCCATCCACCACCCGGGGGACGCGCCTCTACGCCAATTAGGGGGCGCGAGGTGAGAGAGAGAGAGAGAGAGAGAGAGAGAGAGAGAGAGAGAGAGAGAGAGAGAGAGAGAGAGAGAGAGAGAGAGAGAAAACACAATGAAAACAACATTCTTGTTACTGATTACAAATCATGATATGTATTTCTATGTGTGCATAAAAGAGAATTCAAAAAAGAATAATAAAAAAAGTGCAACAGTTCTCACTTTGTGTTGAATAAACAATATATCCAGAGGAGCGAGTTACTGTGTGGTTGTGTTTACTTTGACACGTGCTTTCTGTACATGCAACTTTTACCGTGACCGTGATTTGCCACTGGTGTTCGTGATCGTGAAAACAAAAATCAAGGTAACTGTGATCGTGAAAGCGAAAATGTCCCTTCCCGTGATCGTGATGATACCCCCCTTTGGGGCCCTCTTTGCACACCGAAGTGATCAATACCAATAGTTATAAACCATGCAAAAGGCTGTTTGTAAGAAGCACTTTTCAGAGGAAGTCAGAGTAGGAATAGTAACTTGCGGTAAACATTTGAGTAGTAGTGTGTTTTTGGTGTTGTTATTTTTTGGTCATGTTTTGGGGTGATTTAAGAGAGATTGGATTGGATTGGATTGTTTAATTGTGTAACCAGTGATTTGGTTTTTACAATGGTAAAAAAAGAGAAAATGTACAAAATCAGCATTTCACGTAATCGAATCAAATGTATATAGGCCTACATGGTGTTAAATATTTTTGGCAGTTGCTTGCTAATATAGTCACCTCACAATATAGATATATACATCGTAGCAAACAGTGTATCAACCATGAAAACTTTCTGGTAACGGTAATACCGAGGGGTACATTTTCCATGTCACGAATCAAACATCAAGTCTCTTCTGCCTCGCTTTCCAAGCCAGGAATAGATATTTAGCAAAACTTACGGCTTTTGTTTCGTCGCTACCTTTCAACAGGACACAGTTGGAGTTCGCATGGAGAGTCAACCGGTATGCCAATATATCTGGTTCTAATAGCCTGATACACTGGGCACACAAAGACAACATGCATTTCATCCTCAGTTTTATTTGTACAAAAAGGGCATAGCCGGCTTGCTTCCGAATGCGAAAAACGTTGCCTGTGTGCACTGAATGGAGAGACGCCAAGTCTGAACCTGCTGAGAGCTGTCCTGTAGATATTCACTTTTATAAAGTCTAAATAATGTTCTCGTCCGATCAGACTTTTGTGACTGTGGTAAAGTTCAAAGCGAGGACTTTGTGACGTATGATTGAGCCATTTCAGACAAAAGTTTTCACTTAATCGTTCTTTGAAGGTGCGCAGGAATAGTCTCTCATCTGCCACGCTTCCAAATTGCCACACAAGGCCAAAACCAAGCTCACACAACAAAGACTTAACACGTGTGACCCAGTTGTCATGGCCCCTTTCATGCATATTCAATAGGGACAAGTATGCCATCTTAGAAAATCTAACGTCCGGCTGCTTAAGTAAGCGGAACCAATATTGAATGCACTTTGCAGCGGACTCAATGTGAAGTGGATAACGGCCAAGTTCACTGTAAATCATGTCGTTAGGTGTCATGGTTGGTACATTCATAAAAAGCTTGCACGCGTAAAGGTGCACCCTTTCGATCTGTTTATTTTCGCTGTGACCCCAAAGTTCAGAAGCATAGAGCAGTGAAGGAACAATTTGAGCATCAAACAGTTTGAAAAACACTTCGCATGAGGAAATACCACACTTTTTCAGCGTTCTAAGGATTTCCATTGTTCCCTTTTTGCCTCTCGACACAAATTCCTCCGTGCCTATGTTTAAACTCATCATTGTAGAAAAGGTGGAGCCAAGGTATTTATACCTACCAACAACTTCGAGTATCTCAGTGCCTAAGTACCACTTTTCTTTCTCGGATAGATAACCACCTTTACGGAATACCACAACTTTTGTTTTTTCCGCATTAACTTTCAGTCCGAGTCTGTTTGATGATTCGTATAGTGTGGTTAGCTGTGTTTGCAGTCCTATTACAGTAGATGATATGAGGGCGAGGTCATCCGCAAACGACATGAGAAATATTTCTACCTGGTTAGGTAGTAACTGAATGCCCTGTCTCCCTTTTTCGATTATGTCATTTGCGAGTTCATTGATAAAGAAGGTGAACAGAATCGGACTACACATACATCCCTGTTTCAGGCCCTGAAGGCACTGGAAAAAGTCCGTGAGCCCGCCGCTGCTAGTTGAACGAACGCATGCTCTGATATTGGCATACATCGCCTGGAGCATAGTCAGCATTTTCCCTCTCACACCAGTTTTTGCAAGGACAAACCACAGCGCAGCATGGTTAATCATGTCAAAACACTTATAAAAGTCCACGAAGGCCACATAAAGCTTTGAGTTGCGGGAAAACTGTTTCTCGATCATCGCGTACAATGTAAAAATATGGTCTACCGTAGAGTAGGACTTACGGAAACCTGCCTGTGCGTCAGAAATGACGCCATGTTCTTCAGCCCACTTTGTCAGTCTTGTGTTTAGAATGGAAAGAAACACTTTGCTAACACAACTCAATAATGAGATGCCTCTATAGTTATTTGGCATGTCAGGGTCTCCTTTTTTATATAATGGAACTATGACTGCTTTTGTCCACTCCTTTGGAAAGACACCCTTATTGAAAATACTGTTAGTTAATTTTACCAAGAATGGTAGTAGTTTATGTTCTCCTGCCTTTAAAAAGTCGCTTATAATTTTGTCAGTGCCTGCAGCTTTTCCACTCTTAAGTTTCCTTATCGCGTTTTTTACTTCTGCTTCGCTAATAACGCCATCAAGTAAATCATCATATGGTTCATAATCTTCTTGTGTATGGGGTATGTTAAAGTCCAAGGTCTGGTTGTCATTTGCACTGTTATTGAAAAGTTTTGAAAAATGACCCAACCAAGTTTGCTCAGAGATATCGCCACTGACAGTGTGTTTCTGCCTACATCTCCTGATCTCGCTCCAAAATTCACGTGAATCATTCATAACGTTTTGTAAGCGCTCTGTTTTCTGTTCTTTGTGTTGTGTTTGTTTTGTCTGCAACATATTTTTATATTCCTTTCTCTGTGCCAAGTAGGTCTGCTTGTCATTGTCACTTTGAGTTTTATGTGATAATTTTAGTGCTCTTCTTACAGCTCTCTTTTCGGCTAAACACTCACCGTCAAACCACTTACTGCTTGGATTTGTCATAACCTGTATACTCTTGTGCATGCATGCACCAGACTCAAGAATACTTTTAACAAAAATGTCAAGCGCAGTATCAATATCAGTGTCAATCATATCTGTGGCTGTTCTTAACATGACTAAAGTGTCACTTGATTCAAGGTTCTGTAGGAACTCTTCTGTCTTTTCCCTTTGCCAAACGAATTTATCCAATACTACTGGCTCCTTTTGTTTCGGGACATTTTCTTCACTTGCTCTGACCGATATTTCTAACGGCATATGGTCGGATTCTACTCTGTGCTCGATGAAAAGCCTGTTAATGTATTTGACAAAATCAACGGATGTAATGCAGTAATCAACAACACTGTTCCCATGCTTAGATACGTACGTGTACTTGCCGCCCTCATCCCCGTTGCACTGTCCATTATGGATGTGCAAGTCAAAACACAAACACAAATCTAAGAGCAGTTTGCCAAAGCTGTTGACAGTCTTGTCTTGTGAAGTCCTGCTTTGACACATGAATGAATTTTGGCTGAGGGGGTCTGTAAAAGGGATATCAGAGTCCATATCGCTTGCCGCTACTTGGTTTTGGAATGTTCTGGCATTAAAATCTCCGCACAAAATGACATGGAAATCGTCCAGTTTTTCTATGAGGTCTAATATACAGTTGTCAATCATTTCAATTAAGCAGTCACATTCTGCTGACCTATAATATGGGCTACCTTGTGGGGGAACGTAGACGCCCATTAACACCACGTCATGGCTTGTATTAAACATACACTTTGCTAGTTTCAGAACAATCATCTGATCATACGGACAATCAATCCTTTCAACGAATTTAGAAAATGAGTTTTTAACAAGGATTGCAATTCCACCTGATCTTCTTCCTTGTGATGACAATTTAATTGCAGGTGTTGAATGTAATTCATATCCTTTGAACAGGTTGCTTAGGTCGTACGTTTGGTCAACAAAGGTTTCGGTAAGACAAGCTATGTCAAATTTAGCAACGTACCTTTTGAAGTCGCCGTCTCCTAACTTACTGTGTAATCCCTCAATATTCCAGATTAGAGAGAGAGAGAGAGAGAGAGAGAGACAGAGACAGAAACAGAGAGAGAGAGAGAGAGAGACAGAGAGAGAGAGAGACAGACAGAGAGAGAGAGCCGAGAGAGAGAGAGACAGAGAGAGAGACAGAGAGACAGAGAGAGAGACAGAGAGAGACAGAGGCAGAAAGAGAGAGACAGAGGCAGAGAGAAAGAGAGAGACAGAGAGAAAGAGAGAGAGAGAGAGAGAGAGAGAGAGAGAGAGAGAGAGAAAGAGATAATTATAATTATAATAATTCTCTTTATTTGTATAGCGCCTTATCCGAAGTTCAAAGCGCTTTTATGCCGTGTGAGATGGAATTTTTTACACAATATATCACGCATTCACATCGACCAGCAAACCTCAAGCCTGTTAGGCGAATGTTCACCTTTCGCGGCCTTTATTCCAAGTCACACGGGTATTTGATGGACATTTTTATCTATGCCTATACAATTTTGCCAGGAAAGACCCTTTTGTCAATCGTGGGATCTTTAACGTGCACACCCCAATATAGTGTACACGAAGGGACCTCGGTTTTTCGTCTCATCCGAAAGACTAGCACTTGAACCCACCACCTAGGTTAGGAAAGGGGGGAGAAAATAGCGGCCCGACCCAGGGTCAAACACGCAACCTCTCGATTCCGAGCGCAAGTGCGTTACCACTCGGCCACCCAGTCCACGAGAGAGAGAGAGAGAGAGAGAGAGAGAGAGAGAGAGAGAGAGAGAGAGAGAGAGAGAGAGAGAGAGAGAGGGGGGAGACAGAAACAGAGAGAGAGGGAGACAGAGAGATAGAGAGAGAGAGAGGGAGACAGAGACAGAGACAGAGAGACAGAGAGAAAAGAGAGAGAGAGAGAGATAGAGAGAAAGAGCCAGAGAGGCTTTAAAAAAAAATTCATAAAAATTTTTTAAAATAAAAACCACCGTCTCTGCACATTAAATCTTTAGACTGTTCATTTTTCGTATGAGTCTAAGCAGAGGCAAGCCCGTATCACATGTAACAGTCTGGCAAAATCTGAGACTATCAGACGAGTCGTTCACACAGGAAGGAGTATGCCTTTAAATGTGCGTTTGCCATCTATTTCCGCACCATACACACAATCTAATTGTTCACCTCTCCAAATTTCACACATATTGATCAATATGTGTGTGTGTGTGTGTGTGTGTTTTAAGTTGAGATTTTTGAATGTTCCTTGCACATGATTTATTGTGAATTGTGCATATATATTGCATGGTATTGTTCATAAGGAGATAAAAATGTGTTGCTGATATGTTTATTGTTACGTTATTTTGTTAGAATGTATATATGTATTTGATGTTTAATTGGTATGGTTTTATTCATAGTTAATATGTAAAGCGAGGAGAGCATAGTTTTGGCTGTGGTTCGCGCTATTCAAGCTCTCATTATTATCATCTTTATTATTATTATTATTGTTATTATTATTATTTAAGTTATTGAGACATCCCAGTGCACTAAGGGATTTATAGAGCAAATCGAGAAAATTCATTATTGAACGACGCGCATAGCGCTGAGTTCAACAATTATTTTCGAGATTTGCTCTATAAATCCCTTAGTGCACTGGGATTGTTTCAATAACGATATTGTCAGTACCGCCAGAGAAAAAAAAGAAGATTCAAAACGCACATTTTGCTACGCGCATTTGGATAGGCGTAACTGTGTGGTCAGGTTTGTGTCAGATCTACTTTTGTGTGGGCTGTCTCAAGTGTGTCGTGCTTTCGTCACACGCAAACTCTTGTTTTAATTTCTGTTGGTAAATTCCAGAGTAGCGTTAAGCTAAAAAGTGATAATCTTTCATTCAGACCTCATTTAAACTCGGAGAAAGGACTGTGCTCTTTGTTATTTGCGATTCGAAACCTTCATCGAGCTTCGACAGATTGACTGTGCAGAGTGTTGCCCCTTGAATTGACTCCAAGGCCACGGTTAGCACATTTTCAAAGTAAATGTGGTATGTTTCTCGTGTTGTATCTTCACTCATCGGGGAGTCTGACACTACATATGAACGGTAAGAATGCCCATCGTTTGTTTGCTCACATTCGCCCAACATGTTAATTTGCTGCGGGGTTTATGTCGTCTGCTTGGCGGCTAGGGTAATCGAACCACTGCACTGCAGTCTCATTTTAAAAACAAAAACTGCTCGTCTGCACGCATGAGGCAGGCTGGTAATAAGTTTTATACATGGTAAGAACGTTCTTAACCCTACACGTTTTCGATTCCGATTGTTGTTGTCTTGAAATAATAATTCGGAAACCATTTATTGCAGTCGTATTTCAGTGTAGTCTACTATAACAGAGTCTAGCTGGTACGTTATCGGAATAACACTTGTGTTTTGTGTTTGCCGCTGGGAAATTTATACTAACTCATCATTTGGTAATGTGGTTAATAAGCTACATGCCACTAACACGGCATATGAGAAGAATCTTTGCAAGTCAACACGAGAAGAGACCATTGTGGAAGAGACACAGCCGCTTCTATTTTTAGATCAGTGGGCTTCACTGTGGCACAGGCGCCTGCGATCTGTCAGAAAAAAACCACTTCTGCTTTGAGCCGCAGGAAATGTATGGTTATTTTTTTGTAAAGTGGAGAATATAAGCTACATGTCATTAATTAATTCTGAGGATGAGAGTACAGTCTCGCTTTGGCAAAGGGCGTAAGAATACGCTCTGTGGAAAAGTTAGCGCAAGAGTGCGCTAACAGATTTAAGCGCATCGCCATAGCCAATCAACTGGTTCACATCAGTCATGTGACACCAGTACTTACTGACAATTATTATTATTTAATACAATATTCCTCCCACTCGTTGATGATCGTTGTAACAATAAA
>NC_090252.1:43420533-43435533 GCF_037325665.1 Littorina saxatilis
TACCCAAAAAGAGTTTTTGTGTGTAACCGTCTAGGTTCGATAATGTTTTGAGAAAATGTTTCAAGTGAAACCTTTTCTATCATGTGAGTGTCCGCAGAAATGGAATCTAACAATAGTTGTCATGGAAAGGAAGGGATTACAATGTGTGTGTGTGTGTGTGTGTGTGTGTGTGTGTGTGTGTGTGTGTGTGTGTGTGTGTGTGCGTGTGTGTGCGGGGGGGGGGGGGGTTGGGGATGGTGGTGGTAATGGGGAGGGAGAGAAGTATATATCGGGCGATGTTTAAAGTGAGAAGTAGACAGACACACACATTCAGACAGAGATGGACATTGAAATCACTCAAACTTGTAGGTCATGCCAAGTAAAAATTAACGTTAATGGCTAAAGAGACGCACGTATTTGAAGACTGCGCCCAACGACGTTGTTCGCGTTCCTTTTCAAGTGTTGACATGGACATTGTAGACAAAACCAACAATGATAGAGGCAGTAGTACTGACTTTGATTGCAAGAGCACACAGAGACACGAATACACCGCAGGATTGGCGGTCAAAGGATGGAAGCCAACCAGAAGCAATGGACGGTTTGGGGAAATAACTCAGTCGAGTTGTTATGAGTTGTTGAATAGTGAAAACCCTTGCTTTTCCTCGAACAAAATAATAACTTCACACCTGCTCCTGTTCACGTGTTTCTGACACACCCCTCGCTAGTGATTGGCCCCTCCAATGTTTGTCCGAGTAAAAAGCAAGGGCATTCACTCTTTCACAACCCATTCAAACCCGACAGAGTTATTTTTGGGATTCGTCTATGGTCTCCCTCCGACGGCAAAGAGGAGAGAAAAATGTAGAATAGCTCATTGTCTCCCAGGTACGGATATATCCGTACCCACTCACAAGGCTCTATCTGACCAGGTTGCGGATATATCCGCTCAGACTGTTAGCTTCAGTCGCTTCCTGTAACGTCGATCTAACGCCTGCATTCCAGCGTGTTGATACACAGTTACTACACAGTTACTACAATTCTGAGCGACCTGCTGCAGCACAGCTGGTCTTGCCTACAAAACCTGGGTAACATAGGTGGGGTAGAAAGTGTTAAAATCAAGACAAGAATAAAAGAAGGACACTATAAAGAACAAATTAAACACTCCACCCCCCCCCCCCCCCCCACCCCCCGAATTTTTTTTCCTGAAAAACAGTTTGAAATCCTTATATCCCTACCACCAACTGAAAAACACAGATATGTTTTTCAACTAACACTAGCTATTTAACTTATCACGCCCACACTTGAAAACCTACACCGAAGATTGTGGAGTACCTTGAAATACCGCAAAGACAAACACAAGTGTTCGCTCTGATTGTTTAAGGCAAGGGTTGGGAAGTGAAGTGGCGGTTCACTTTTCACCTATTTGTTCACGACGGCGTGTATTTGTCCTTAGGTTAGAACACCTTCTTAATCTGAATTGTCATCTATACGGTTACTTGAAACTTGAGAAAAAAGGGATTTGTCTTGCCTGTGTGTGTGGCTGTCTTTCTGTATATATATCAGTTTTCGTCTTTTGTTCTTGCCTGTCTGTGTATGTCCCTGTTTGTATTTCTCTCTCTTGTCTGTGTCTGTCTGTCTGTTTTTCTGTCTGTCTGTATGTCTGTGTCCACTCTGTCTGCCTGTATGTGGGGGGGGGGGATCTGGAAGTACAAACAAATAATCCAAAACTAAAGAGAAAGGAATACTGGGCATCAGTGTCTCTGTGTAAACGACAAAACTTCCTTTTCATACTTTCAAATAAAAATCTTTCTCCTTCTGTCTGTCTGTCTGTCTGGCTGGCTGGCTGGCTGGCTGTCTGTCTGTATGCCTGCCTTTCCTGCCTTGCCTGTCTGTCTGCCTGTTGGTCAGTGTGTCTGTCAGTCTGTCTGTATGCCTGCCTTTCCTGCCTTGCCTGTCTGTCTGCCTGTTGGTCAGTGTGTCTGTCAGTCTGTCTATGCTAGCATTGCATGGTCATGGATACCATGTTATGGATACCTATCCATCATGGGGACGTTGGGAGGGATGAAGAAAATATGTCCTAACTTTCAAAACGGCAAGCTTAAATGCCAGTTACACTTGTTTGCTTAATGCGTGAATGACACTGCAATGTCAAGTTTAATTATTGTCTTAGTATTGAATTTGAATCATTAGGGAAGCTCTTTTCCTCACTGAAAAACAACAATAAACAGATTTTCACGCAATGAAAACCGGAACGCAATCGGAATTGACGTTTGCTGCATGTCCACTTGCCCGCCTGCCGGTCTGTCTGCCTGCCTGCCTGCCTGCCTGTCTGTCTGTCTGTCTGTCTGTCTGTCTGTGTCCGTGTCCTTGTGTCAGTGTGCACGCGCACACCGTGCACACCGGGATTATTTATGGGGTGAATCATACAATCCTATCATGCAAGCTTTCATCACACCCCAGGGGATAGGGTTTCACATTGGGAATAGGAGGGGCGGGGGAAGGTGGTGGGGGAGGATTAAAACATAACACTTTGTTATGAAAACGAGAGAGAGCGAGAGAGGGAGAGAAATTACGCTCTTTGCCGTGTGTGTGTGTGTGTGTGTGTGTGTCCACGAGAGAGTGAGAGGGGGGGTGGGAGAGAGAGAGAGAGAGAGAGAGAGAGAGAGAGAGAGAGAGAGAGAGAGAGAGAGAGAGAGAGAGAGAGAGAGAGACTCAGACTCAGACTAGCGGTAAGGAAACAAGTGGTCTAGCGAAAGTGAAGAAGCAGCACCGGTCGGAAAACTTCGACAGAGAGAGAGAGAGAGAGAGAGAGAGAGAGAGAGAGAGAGAGAGAGAGAGAGAGAGAGAGAGAGAGAGAGAGAGAGAGAGAGAGATTGGAAATCTGTATTTTTTTTTTTTTTTGGGGGGGGGTAAATCTATCACCACGGAATGCAAAAAGAAACATAATTGTTTTCCTTGTCTTGCAAGAATGCTTTATACGGAAAGAAATGAAAGGGGGTCGGGATGGTGATCCTCAACTTGCAAAGCGAGAAGCTTAATTAAATGTCAGCTACACTTGTTTGCTTGATGCGTGAATGACACTGCAATGCCATGCTACATTTTTGTCTTAGTGTTGAATTTAAATTATCAGGGAAGATTAATTTCACAACATGATAGAACACAGCATAACCTGGTTTGCACGCAATGGAACTAGAATGCAATCGGAAATGACGTGTGCTCAAAAACTGTGACATTATGAATCCGATGTTTTCGAAGAAAGGACAACGAAATATCATTGGAATTCTAAATGCAGTACGATGACTTTTTTCTGTTAAGTACCCCGTCCACCTCTCTCTCTCTCTCTCTCTCTCTCTCTCTCTCTCTCTCTCTCTCTCTCTCTCTCTCTGTTTTTACTCGTTTTCTTTCGTTATTTCTGTTTCTGTTGTGTATTTTGTTCTTTATTACTTTGTTTTGTTTTGTTGTTTGTTGGTCTTTGCTAACGCCTTGAACGAGACTCTCTCACTGCCTACCCCATTACACCCTAACCCTCCACCACCCATCCACCCACCCCACCTTCACCCCACCTTCACCCCTTCCCTCCTTTCTCGCTCTATAATCCAGCATCTCTGGTTCTGCTCCAATATTTGAATTAGAGCATCGACTCCAAAAACCTGAACCGATTATACCAACTATCAAAGAAAACGGAGCGGGCGACAATACCGCTTGTGTTCCAAAGTCCCGCAACACAGAAGTACGTCACGTTTTTCTATAATAGAGCGACAGATGCGGAATAGTCTCGGCTAGCCAAGCTGCTACTGGTGCAGCAGCTCTCGCCTTAGATCTCGGCGACAGCGAGACCAGTGACCGAGACTGCAAGATGGGACGAAGCCCGTCTCAAGTGACCGAACTTCGCGACTGTGTAAGATGGCGAAGGTTTATGCTAGAGGCTAGCGGCAAGGAAACAAGTGGTCTAGCGAAAGTGAAGAAGCAGCACCGGTCGGAAAACTTCGACAGAAGGACAGGTTTTTGCGTGAGAATAGCATGCAAGGTTGGGTCCGGGGGGTGTAGAGGGGTCGGACGAGCATGGGAGGACAGTATGTTATGTTACATGTAAACACGTTTCGTGAACATTCCTTTTTGGCAGATGCCTACATTTTGATTTTCATGAAAATCCGGTTGACGTATTGTCATCAGATATCAACAAAACTCTACTGATACTAAAACTAAATAAAAACTATAACAACAAGTGACCAAAAAACAAGAAAACTAACAAAGAAATCAGCAACTGTAACAAATAAATTTTAAAAAAAGCGGTGGAACCTGTAAGGTCCAATAACAGTGAGAGTATTTAAAACTTGGTCACTTATTTGTTTGTATATCACGATTTCAGACAAAAACGGGAAATACTACATTTAAAAAAAAAGTTAATTAAATAGCTCAAGTAACATCAGTGG
This sequence comes from Littorina saxatilis, assembly GCF_037325665.1. NCBI lineage: Eukaryota > Metazoa > Mollusca > Gastropoda > Littorinimorpha > Littorinidae > Littorina > Littorina saxatilis. The sequence goes on from NC_090252.1 coordinate 43,424,943, forward strand.
ACGACCAAGTCACCTGTCTGTCAACTCTTTTCAGCGCAGAGAGTACAACTAGCAAGAGCTTTCTCTTGGAACAAAGGGGTGTGGTGTTGCCTTCGTAAAGAGGTCACAAGATGAGCATTGTCAGTTTGCAGCTTGCCTGAAACAAAGGTTGTTGTTTTTTCTCGAAAATATCCATCCACACCTAAGTCCTACCCAACATTCAAGATTTGAAGACTTCAATACCTTAATTGCAGGTTTAAGCCCAAAGAGGCTTTGAAACAAAATTGTTAAAAACAAAAACACTGGCAGACTTACGTGAACTAAACTAGCATTTATTAAACCTAGGACCAAAGCACTGTTTCATCTTCACGGTCACGTCACGACATCTGTTTTTCAAGACTACTCAAACTGTCAGGAACCATAGCGTGCACTATTCCCAGTAGCTTACCACTCTCTGACCCCGAATACGTCCTCATAAGCCTCCCTTCTCCTTAACCCCCCCCCCCCCCCCCACCCCCCTACGGTCTATCTCGGGGGTTGACACGAAATCCCCTCCTAGCAATCCAAAGTCTAAAGCTATCCGTGATTTCGTTCAGTGAAAGCTTTTGAACTCATTAACGGGACAAGGGGGTGGCAAGGAGGTGGTTTGGTTTGCTCAGCAGTTACAGGGGACAAGGGGGTGGCAAGGAGGTGGTTTGGTTTGCTCAGCAGTTACATGGGACAAGGGGGTGGCAAAGAGGTGGTTTGGTTTGCTCAGCAGTTACAGGGGACGAGTGGCTTCCATGTTTGAACACTTTTGCGCACTCTCTGTACTGTCTGTCTTTTTTTCTCTACCCCCTGAACCCGCTCACCCCATGCGGCTCAGGTCAGCTTTTAAGAGAAAAGTAGGGGTATGATCAAAGGCTGGGGGCCCGCTAGCTTAATTGGTTGAGCACTGGACTTTTGATCGGAAGGTCGCAGGTTCGAATTCGAGCCGGGACGAACAAGGGTCATCTTTATGTGCAAACCCAGAGACGGAAGCCATGTCCCATCCCCGTGTCACGCAATGGCACGTACAAGACCTCGGTCATTCTGCCATAAGTACAGATGCCTGAAAACCACCACAACACGCATACACTTTGTGTATCTCATCAAAAGCCGTGAGGACGTAAAACTCGAATGATCATATTATAACCCAGATCTTGTCCTTATGAGGCGAAATATTTAGCATGTACGACATACAGCATTCTCTCTTTCGATCCAGGGTTGTCGCTAGCAGGTGGTTTAGCCGGATATTGGAATCTCCTATTTTAAGGCTACCAAAATATTCATAAAATCAGGTCTTAAAAGGGAGGTAGACTTAAATTGAAGGTCAATGTACATGCACAGCAATTAAGGCTGTCTTTGATGAGCCTGAAGTTGGTTTCGTAAATACTTCAGAAATACTTTTTTTTACTGAAAATCCAGTTCCAAATCTTTGTGCAGGGAACATCGTGAAGTCAACTTCGCCCCATTAATATAAGGCTTCAGAGACAGAAGATAATATGAAAAGGCAAGGTTAAACCAGGGGGAGTCACAAAGCCGAGGGTCTTGAAGTGAGGAAGGGTGGGTTCCTCTGTATTGACCTCGGCTCAGTTTCCTTAAAGGAAGGTCAGATGTCCTACCAAGGGAACTGACCCACGGGAACTTCCCTTTCAATGAAACTGACCTCAGATCAATACTGCGGTTTGCGATGTGTTAAGAAATCCATACATCAAGGAAAGTGCGAAGAAACTGGTGCAGTGCTAGCCGAGCGTTGACATTCTTGAAAAGAACACACCCATCATTGTCTGCCTCTTTCTTTGACAAATAACAAAAAATAAAACGAACAAATGGAAACACGACAACCCTTAACTAACCCTAACACGACAACAAACAAACGCAGCAACTTGCGTCACGAAACTTAGTTTTTGAAGGCACATTTGTTGCGTAAAAAAACTATCAACAAGCAAACGAACAAACAGACAAACAGACAGATAAGAATGCAATAGCAAACTCCCAATTAAAAAGAAAAAGTAGACAAAAACTAAAGAAACTGGAATTATCCTGTCGTACATTGTAATCTTGGTCTAATTGTCTGTCATTCTGCTTCCTCCCATCCCTGCTTTATATATCATTACTAAATCCAAGAAAACACAAGGATCCCAAGACAAACAGCACAAACACAATGCAAAGCAAACAAAATAAATAAGACTCAAAACATATCCATGGAGAAAAACCAAAGAATGGAAGCCTCCCTTTTAGACATAAAAAAAAACAAATCTGAGAAAACCAGGTCTTGAAATGAAAGGACTCTTGATAAAGAGAGGTACATTCACACAGATTTTGAACCAAAGGGGCGGGGATGTAGCTCAGTCGGTAGCGCACTGGATTTGTATCCAGTTGGCCGCTGTCAGCGTGAGTTCGTCCCCACGTTCGGCGAGAGATTTATTTCTCAGAGTCAACTTTGTGTGCAGACTCTCCTCGGTGTCCGAACACCCCCCCCCCCCCCCCCCCCCCCCCGTGTGTACACGCAAGCACAAGACCAAGTGCGCACGAAAAAGATCCCGTAATCCATGTCAGAGTTCGGTGGGTTATAGAAACACGAAAATACCCAGCATGCTTCCTCCGAAAACGGCGTATGGCTGCCTAAATGGCGGGGTAAAAAACGGTCATACACGTAAAAATTCCACTCGTGCAAAAAACACGAGTGTACGTGGGAGTTTCAGCACACGAACGCAGAAGAAGAAGAAGAAGAACCAAAGCATTGAAAAAGAACGGCATTGTAAGGAGTGAGGGGGGGGGGGGGGGGGTGAATTCTTAAATCGGGGAGGTTACAAAAAATGCTCGTTTCGTCGTATGTGCAACGCAAATAGACTCAACGGGATTTGCCCTTTGCGCCCCCGTCTCATTGGGCCCCCGTCTCATTGGGACCCCGTCTCATTGGGCCCCCACACTTTTTTGTAGCAATAACAAAACGTGTCACTGGGCCCCCGTCTCTTTAGGCCCCCGTCTCATTGGGCCCCCGTCTCATTGGGTCCCCGTCTCATTGGGTCCCCGTCTCATTGGGTCCCCGTCTCGTTGGGTCCCCGTGTCATTGGGTCCCCGTCTCGTTGGGTCCCCGTCTCATTGGGTCCCCGTCTCTTTAGGCCCCCGTCTCATTGGGCCCCCGTCTCGTTGGGTCCCCGTCTCATTGGGTCCCCGTCTCGTTGGGTCCCCGTCTTGTTGGGTCCCCGTCTCGTTGGGTCCCCGTCTCATTGGGCCCCCGTCTCGTTGGGTCCCCGTCTCATTGGGCCCCCGTCTCGTTGGGTCCCCGTCTCATTGGGTCCCCGTCTCATTGGGTCCCCGTCTCTTTAGGCCCCCGTCTCATTGGGTCCCCGTCTCATTGGGTCCCCGTCTCTTTAGGCCCCCGTCTCATTGGGCCCCCACACTTTTTGTAGCAATAACAAAACGTGTCATTGGACCCCCGTCTCTTTAGGCCCCCGTCTCATTGGGTCCCCGTCTCATTGGGCCCCCACACTTTTTGTAGCAATAACAAAACGTGTCATTGGACCCCCGTCTCTTTAGGCCCCCGTCTCATTGGGCCCCCGTCTCATTGGGTCCCCGTCTCTTTAGGCCCCCGTCTCATTGGGTCCCCGTCTCTTTAGGCCCCCGTCTCTTTAGGCCCCCGTCTCATTGGGCCCCCGTCTCATTGGGTCCCCGTCTCTTTAGGTCCCCGTCTCATTGGGTCCCCGTCTCATTGGACCCCCGTCTCTTTAGGCCCCCGTCTCATTGGACCCCCGTCTCTTTAGGCCCCCGTCTCATTGGGCCCCCGTCTCATTGGGTCCCCGTCTCATTGGGCCCCCACACTTTTTGTAGCAATAACAAAACGTGTCATTGGACCCCCGTCTCTTTAGGCCCCCGTCTCATTGGGCCCCCGTCTCATTGGGTCCCCGTCTCTTTAGGCCCCCGTCTCATTGGGTCCCCGTCTCTTTAGGCCCCCGTCTCATTGGGCCCCCGTCTCATTGGGTCCCCGTCTCTTTAGGTCCCCGTCTCATTGGGTCCCCGTCTCATTGGGCCCCCGTCTCATTGGGTCCCCGTCTCATTGGGTCCCCGTCTCTTTAGGCCCCCGTCTCATTGGGTCCCCGTCTCTTTAGGCCCCCGTCTCATTGGGTCCCCGTCTCTTTAGGCCCCCGTCTCATTGGGTCCCCGTCTCTTTAGGCCCCCGTCTCATTGGGTCCCCGTCTCTTTAGGTCCCCGTCTCATTGGGTCCCCGTCTCTTTAGGCCCCCGTCTCATTGGGTCCCCGTCTCTTTAGGTCCCCGTCTCATTGGGTCCCCGTCTCTTTAGGTCCCCGTCTCATTGGGTCCCCGTCTCTTTAGGCCCCCGTCTCATTGGGTCCCCGTCTCATTGGGTCCCCGTCTCATTGGGTCCCCGTCTCTTTAGGTCCCCGTCTCATTGGGTCCCCGTCTCTTTAGGTCCCCGTCTCATTGGGTCCCCGTCTCATTGGGTCCCCGTCTCATTGGGTCCCCGTCTCATTGGGTCCCCGTCTCTTTAGGTCCCCGTCTCATTGGGTCCCCGTCTCATTGGGTCCCCGTCTCGTTGGGTCCCCGTGTCATTGGGTCCCCGTCTCGTTGGGTCCCCGTCTCATTGGGTCCCCGTCTCATTGGGTCCCCGTCTCTTTAGGTCCCCGTCTCATTGGGTCCCCGTCTCATTGGGCCCCCGTCTCATTGGGTCCCCGTCTCATTGGGTCCCCGTCTCTTTAGGTCCCCGTCTCATTAGGTCCCCGTCTCATTGGGCCCCCGTCTCTTTGGGCCCCCAGCATAATAAACAAGCCTGAACGGTATATTCTGTATTTCAGCAATGCAAAGGTACAACCCCTCCACGTTAAAGGCACAGTAAGCCTCCCGTAAACCATCACAGACCCTCCCTCGGCCATCCCATCTCTAACACTGAACCCACCACCTAATTCACGCACACCAGTCTTTCTGTCCAAACAATGGCGCCTGCAAAACATGGGGCACACGTCATCAGCTTCCCCGCATACTCAAAAACAGATGACGTGTTCGTTTCCGTTGGATATTTATAGCTGGGACGAAATATATGTATCTCCTGGCGTGTTTTTCAAGCAAAAATTTTAAAAATGTCTCTCCGACAAATTTTAGAGTTTGGCTTATATGTCAAAATCACGTTTGATATGTCCGTGTTTGAGTTAGCTATTTTTTGACAGAGTTTGCCTTATCCAAGTTATAGATAGTCTTACAAAGAGGGGGTCTAGCGGGGAATTGATTTTGGCTTTGAGATATCCGAGTTTTTTGCTTAAGCGTGTTTCGTTTAGGCGAGTGCGGCTGTACACACATTTACGCAATCCAGTAATGGGATGTAGACGCAGCTCATTACTTTAGATTATTTCAATTCGTCAGCTTTCGACGGACTGGTAATACTCACAAGAAGGCCGGCATGCCTAAATCCCCCTTTGACCTTTAAATGACATTGACCCTGAAAGGTCATAATATCTAGACTTGGGGGCCCAACGAGACGGGGGCCTAATGAGACGGGGACCCAACGAGACCGGGGACCCAACGAGACGGGGGCCCAATGAGACGGGGGCCCAAAGAGACGGGGGCTCAAAGACATCTTGCCGACTCAACCTCTTAAAACAAATTCTACAAATTCTTCGAGAAAAATCCCAAAATTGCTAAGAAGGAGACAAATGCTGTCACGCAGAAAGACAGCACAATCTCCACGAAAACAATCCCCGCCAAAAACACTAAGGCAGCGGGGGCCAAAGGGAGGTCTCATTATCCGGTCAGGACTGCTGATTAGCAGCTCCCTCGAGGCTCAGAAGTTGTTCTCCTTTTTCGGCTGGCGCGGCCTTGCTGGGCTTTTGGTCGTCGTTGTCGTTGCCTACGGGGATCAATACTGGAACTAATTCCTCCGTAGGGTAGGGACGGCCCGAGACCGCCTTTACAGATTATCTGACATTTTAGAAACGGGGTTGTTGGAGGCGATGGAAAGAGTTGAGCTTTTTAAGCTGTCGTTTCGGCGTGCAATGTTTTACGTGTTTGCTCTTCATTTTAATGAAATGAGCTCGAGATTGTTGTGGGTCATAATTGTGATACGGTGGTTGTTTGTTTGAGAATGTAGTTAAAGCGAAGTTTCGTTTTGTAAATAAATCGATATTTACGGTTGCAGAAACTTGCCAGCCAGGCTTGGTCGGTGTGGGTGTCAGAGAGAGAGAGAGAGAGAGAGAGAGAGAGAGAGAGAGAGAGAGAGAGAGAGAGAGAGAGAGAGAGAGAGAGAGAGAGAGAGAGTGAGAGAGAGATAGAGAGATGGAGAAAGAGAGAGAGGGAGAGAGAAAGAGAGAGAGGGGAAGAGAGAGAGAGAGGGTAGGGGAGAGAGATAAAATGAGAGAGAGAGATAGAGACAGAGACAGACAGACAGAGAGACAGAAAGACAGAGAGAGACAGATACATAGAGACAGAGATGGGGACAGAGATGGAGATAGAGACAGAGAGGCACAGAGACAGGGACAGACAGAGAGATAAACTTGGGTTTTTTTAAACAGAGAGACAGAGACAAACAGCGAGACAGAAACATAGATATAATGTGGGAGGTCCTGTCTGACTTATCTGGTTGTCTGTGTGCTTATTTGTCTGTCTTTGCTCTCAAAACACAGTGAGCAATCTATTCACCAAACCAACGTTCCTGGAACCTTATTGTAGCACCGGAAGTGATCTCAAACAGTCACACAGCTTTCCATAACATCTACCAACCAAAATACCACAGCAATTTAGTTTAAATCTCAGCAGGCCACTACTCTCTTTTTCGAACCTCTAGCCTAACCTTGTGACCCTTCCAAACTGATGCGCAGAAGACTAATACAGAACCCGCGCTCGCCCTCGACAAAATATAATCACATCGCGGGTCTAAAGCGATGCGCCTTGTCCTTTGGAACCCGTCTCTTTAACTCGATTATTCTGTTTAATAACTGAGATTGCCTTTTTGAGGGGATGGCAGTCCAGGGTTTGTGCAAGAACAAACGCTGCAGTGTGCTCGGAGCGAAAACGGCCGCCTGATCAAATATTACGTTTTTGGCTTTGACTTTGTGTCGCGTGTGTGCCATTTCTGAGTTTGCAAACATGGCGTCTGAACGATGAAATTGCATAAGCTGCATAATTTAAGCGCGTGTGCATACACGCTGACAAAACGGGGGCTAACAGGAAGCGGAAATAAAAACTCTGATTCGGAAGTCTGTCTCCTGGTTTGAACCAAGACAGAGCAAAAATGCAGCTGAGTTGTGAAATACTATTTGGAATTGCATGCAATGAGTTTTAGTTGTTACTGCATGTTTGCTTTGCGAGAAAAAAAAGCGAGAAAAGTTATATTGAAAATAATACGCCTTTAGGAATGTGCGATAAGTTGCTTAAGTTTCTTTCTGCTGGCAAGGCAAACAAGTGGTTGAAAGCACCAACGTGTATACTAACTTTCACATTAATTTATTTGGTTATGTTTATTCGTCTTGGATATGTAAAAAGCATCAATTATTTGAAAGCAGCAACTTTGTACTAACTTCCACACTTATTTGGTTATGTCTATTCGCCTTTGAGGTATCAAAACCATAAAGTAATTGAAAGTATCAAGCAGAAATATTGACGGTAAAAGTACAAGCAGAATTACATTTAGAAACAAAAAGAAGATATTACATTTACAGGTGAGAGACAGGTTTATAATGATGTGATGGTGGTTGGCTAAGTTGTTTTTATATTCTTCATGGTCGTCATGCAGTCTAAAGGGATGGAAACTGACGCTGAATATGTCAAGAATATTTGACTGTATCCTTGCAGTAAACATGTACGGTAGCATTGCCATGAATATACAGCTTGACTTAAACAACATCGCATAAACGTTGACAACGATGACAGTCCGATTTCTGAAGGACTTGAATCTAAAGTTGAACAAGATCAGAAAGAAGAATGCAGTGAAGCAAATCAGAATCTCAGACTCTCGGCGGCTAATTGTTTCTGTGTTGCCGAATATGATAATCAAGTCTCCCACACATCATTACCCTGAGAAGGAGGGACTGGGCTGGGGCAACGTCGCCATTTGCAATAACGGTCTCGGTGAGCCTTTGTGTGCGCACTGACTTTCCTCTCGTTAATGACGCCGAGACCATCAGTCCCGGTGTGCTCCCAGACCCTCGGGATGTTCGTCCCTTCCACACCAAGACGCGCAGTTGTCTCCCTGCGGCCGAGTCCTCTCCCTTTGTTTATCATTGTCTCCCTTTGGACGCGTGCGGCAATTTCGCAGAATTTTTTGCGCTTCGTTTGCTGCACGTCGTGCACGCCTGCGGCAAAAATACTTCATTAACTGGTGGCTGGAGAGCGGGGTGGTATGTGACCCCCAGGGGAGGGGGGAGCGGGGTGGAGGTGGGGGCTGGGGGATGGGTGGGGATGGTATGGGCTTTTTTGTGGGTGGGGGGGGGGGGAGGGGGGCTGTTAAAAGATGGTGAGGGTGTCCTGCTTAAATGACTTTTGGGCTAAAACGTGTGTGCTAAACTTGAGTGCTAAACTGTTTTGGGCTAACACTTTCGATTTTTCCTTGTAATAATTGTTGTTGTTGTTGTTGTTGTTGTTGTTGTTGTTGTTGCTGTTGTTGTTGTTGTTGTTGTTGGTGGTGTTGTTTTAATAACTATTTTGAAGTCAGGGCAATGCTGAACGATACAAGAGCCTACCGTGAACATGCCTTTTTGTTTTAGGCATGCTCCACGCACACACCAGTCAGCGTTTCTAGTTCTTACTGTCTTTGCAAATCCTGTATGTGTGCCTCTATCTGCCATGTGCTTATCTAAATACCTGCCCAGTCAATGCTTGGCTTTTCGACATTTCCCCCAGAAACGTGCAATAAACGTGATGCTTTAACGACAAATGCGCAGAACGCAGCACTTTCCTTAGACATTCAAGAAGATTAGGACAGGCAAAACAACACACAAAAAGTCAATGATCGCAACATTGACCACGCCTATAAGAAGGTTATGCAATACGTGATGTTCAGATTTTCAGAACCAAGTGTTTCATTATGGAATAAAGAACTGAAAACTGGCAAGTAGTTTGGGTTTCTAACCAGTTACTGGGGCTGACAGATCAGATTTTCAGAACCAATTGTTTCATTATGGAATACAGAACTAAAAACTGGCAAGTAGTTTGGGTTTCTTACCAGTTACTGATACTAACAGTTCAGATTTTCAGAACCAAGTGTTTCATTATGGAATAAAGAACTGAAAACTGGCAAGTAGTTTGGGTTTCTTACCAGTTACAGAGGCTGACAGTTCAGATTTTCAGAACCAAGTGTTTCATTATGGAATAAAGAACTGAAAACTAGCAAGTAGTTTGGGTTTCTTACCAGTTACTGAGGCTGACAGGGAGGAAACAATGACCAAATTCGTGCATGCATCGAACCACGAAATAAAGATGTCCAAAACTCCATTGCTACTTTCACTAAATCATCAAATTCTATGCCGCGGCGACGGGAACGCTGTAAGATCACGAGTGATAGGCAAAGTAAAAATCATAAAGGCTGCAACATTCATCAAATATCGGAGTTTCTTCATGTTGAAGTTTGAGTGTTTCGATTTCAGAGCATCAGACTCTTGAGAAAAATGCGAAAACGTCCTTCCCCCACCACCTCCCCTCTCTCTCTCAGTCTCTCTCTCGATTTATCTCACAGCATTTTTGGATCACGTGACAACGACATGCAAGCTCATCCTTTCTTGATGCCACTTCAACCAGCCGGTGACTTCTCAGAACGCCTCCCGTCTGCAGTTCTTGCCCTGGGTTATTCATTATAGTCCTCGAGTTGTCTTGCTGCGGGCAGGTCTTTAATTGCATGCGGATTATTTGCGCCGTGGGTCATTTTTTCCTTGAGCTCCGGAACTTCTGTGTTTCTCGGCAAAGATTTTTATTTTTTTATTTTTATTTTTATGTTTTTAGGAGAAGGAACATGGCCAAAGAGCATCGTCTGCTTTTGACATCTAAAGAACCGGAATGACTTGAGGTTTGAATCTTCAGAACGTGATACTCGTACAAGATAAAAGCATGCACACAATAAACCCCCAAAGAGAAAACTCCTGAGTAGATCGACCTTTATCTTTCTTTGAAAAAAAATTATCCTGACGTTTCAAACGTCTTGCAAACGTAGGAGTGGGAAGAAGAAAACGCTAACGTTGCAGAAACCAACCCTTTAAACCCGTTTTTTTTAAATGTATTGAAACATTGCTGTACAAAAACATAAAGCAAAAATCATGTTCACGAGTTCGTTACCCTATTTTTACGAAAGAGATCAAAAGTTGAGCCTGCCGCGTCGGTTTTTACCTTAAAGAACGATAGCATGTCTGCTTCAAACAGCAGACTCTCTCGAATTTCTTGCTTCACTGACGTATTGCCATCTTCTCCGCGACAGTAAAGGGATGGCACTAGAAAGGTTGCAGGGCTTAAAGCCATTTAAGGACAGGCTACATCTTCCGAGACCTTACAAGGTGGTTTGTAAAACATTTTTTATCTCAGAAATCTACAATCTACATTCGAAATTTATTCTCACATTCGATATAAACCTTGCTTTCTGAATTAACAATGACATAA
>NC_090252.1:43448033-43455533 GCF_037325665.1 Littorina saxatilis
GGAGAGACAGAATGAGACATCCAGAGAGAGAGAGAGAGAGAGAGAGAGAGAGAGAGAGAGAGAGAGAGAGAGAGAGAGAGAGAGAGAGAGAGAGAGAGAGAGAGAGAGAGAGAGAGAGAGAGAGAGAGACATAACGACAGACAAGACACGCAGATAGAACACGTCAAGCAGAAACAGAAACACACGTACCTAAAGTGTGGATGGTTACCTAAGAGGCGGCACTGGGTGTAGTGCCTTTCTAGTGCACTTGCACTACAACAGCACTGGGTGCAGTACTCGCTCCGGCATCGAAGAATTTTGCACTAAAAAATGCACAAAATTTGACCTATTTCGTCGCCTATAGAGGACGGAAAGAATGTCATTTTGAACATTGTTATGACATTCTTTCCGTCAAAAAAGTCAATTTAACGGTGTTAAATGAAGCGACCATCCACACAATTAGGTTGCCATCCAGAGTTTAGGTTGCCATCCACGTGTGGATGATTGCCTTATGGTGATTTAGGCAACCAAACCTGTGGAAACGTGGGTACACACACACACCACACACCGCACACACACACACACACACCACACACACACACACACACACACACACACACACACACACACACACACACACACACACACACACACACACACAGAAGAAAAACTAAACGAAGCATACACATTTAAACAACATATAACAGAACAAGTTGCGTTAGGCGAAAATACAACATTTAGTCAAGCTGTCGAACTCACAGAATGAAACTGAACGCAATGCAATTTTTCAGCAAGACCGTATACACGTAGCATCGTCAGTCCACCGCTCGTGGCAAAGGCAGTGAAATTGACAAGAAGAGCGGGGTAGTAGTTGCACTGAGAAGGATAGCACGCTTTTCTGTACCTCTCTTCGTTTTAACTTTCTGAGCGTGTTTTTAATCCAAACATATCATATCTATGTTTTTGGAATCAGGAACCGACAAGGAATAAGATGAAAGTGTTTTTAAATTGATTTCGAAAATTTAATTTTGATCATAATTTTTATATTTTTAATTTTCAGAGCTTGTTTTTAATCCAAATATAACATATTTATATGTTTTTGGAATCAGAAAATGATGAAGAATAAGATGAACGTAAATTTGGATCGTTTATTTACAATTTTCAGATTTTTAATGACCAAAGTCATTAATTAATGTTTAAGCCACCAAGCTGAAATGCAATACCGAAGTCCGGCCTTCGTCGAAGATTACTTGGCCAAAATTTCAATCAATTTGATTGAAAAATGAGGGTGTGACAGTGCCGCCTCAGCTTTTACAAAAAGCCGGATATGACGTCATCAAAGGTATTTATCGAAAAAAAGAAAAAATTTCCGGGGATATCATTCCCAGGAACTCTCATGTCAAATTTCATAAAGATCGGTCCAGTAGTTTGGTCTGAATCGCTCTACACACATACACGCACAGACAGACAGACAGACAGACACACACACACACACACACACACACACACACACACACACACACACACACACACACACACACACACACACACACACACATACACCACGACCCTCGTCTCGATTCCCCCTCTATGTTAAAACATTTAGCCAAAACTTGACTAAATGTAACAAAAACAAAACAGAGTCAAACAGTGCAGACAACAGAAATCAAATCGACCCCAAACACAACAACTTCCTGCCTTCGCATTGTCGAGACATTAGTTCAACACAGTCCCTCTCTCACGAGACAAAAGGTTAGCAAGGTAATTTCCCGCTCCTCGCATTGTCTGCCAAGACATAACTAATTAGTTTACATCTTGCAACAAAAGGCGAGTACACTGACAAGGCAAGCCCTGACATCGTGTTACATTTCTGTTAACAAAAAGTACCTGTAATCCTATGGCTCGAGCACAGATTGTTTATCTCAGTAGCAATGCACATTTTCTTGTTAAGATTGTTAAATGGACATTTTTGCCAGCAAAAGCGGTCCATTGAAGATACTACGCTTTAAAGGCACAGTGCAGCTCACAGCCTTCGTTTTGCCTTTTTGTTGCAGCTGAGTGCATTTACAGTTCAAAAATCCTCCTATGGTAGTAAAACAAACCCAAAACTACCCAACGACGACATCTGTGAAGCTCGACAGTTTCTTGTTCACGCGAGTGCATAAATTAACCTAGTTATTACGTGGTGTTTGGTCGGAGTTCGATTCAACTGAGTGATTCCGGCCTCCATTTTGTTTCACACAAACTCATGATGACGTCTGACATAGTTTGCTAGTGACGTGTCTTTTTGTGCATGATGTGGTGATCTACCTGATCTAAATTTAGATCCAAAAATAGGCCAAGACCAGCCGGGTCCGAGTACGAAATTAATTCGTAAAAAATTCGCAGTTCTTGACTCTTTGGGTGCAAGTCAATGAAACTTGGTAGTTCTTCTAACGGATAGCTGCCTGAGGTATGACTAAAAGCCCCAGGGGCTCCGTGCACCTGGATTTGACAAGTTCAGTACCTTTAATGTGACCGGCTGCAACAACGGTTTTCTGCATTCTGCATGAAGAGCTGGAAAAGGGAAGAGGGGGTGGGGTGTCGTTGCAAAGGTTGAGAGGGGAGGGGTGTGTTTGTTACTGTCTCTTTAACCGCACGAGCAAATAAAGATTTTCCCACTGCATTTCTAGAAGGCTTCTCACGTTATTTTCCAGAACAGCCGCGACACATGAACACAAGACACGGGAAAGCGAAGATTACCCAAAAATGAGAGAGAGAGAGAGAGAGAGAGAGAGAGAGAGAGAGAGAGAGACAGACAGACAGACAGACAGACAGACAGACACAGACAGACAGACAGACAGACAGAGACATACAGACAGAGACAGCCATAATTATAGACAGACAGTCTAACAGACAGACAGAAAATAGACGAGAGAAAAAAAAAGAGAGAGAGAGATTGAGAGAGAGAGAGAGAGAGAGAGAGAGAGAGAGAGAGAGAGAGAGAGAGAGAGAGAGAGAGAGAGAGAGAGAGAGAGAGAGAACGAACGAACGAACGAACGAACTTTATTACTCAAGGATGGAGATTTTAGGCTCACGCCTAGTCTTACAATCTGTCCCTGCTAAACTAAGACATAAAAATAAAGACAATAAAAGGACAATTGTCAATCGCAATCATACAGTATTACTAATTACAACATTACTTATCCGAATACATTATGCATGATAGAGAGAGACAGAGAGAGAGAGACAGAGAGAGAGAGAGAGAGGAGAGAGAGAGCGAGAGAGGAGAGAGAGAGAGAGAGAGAGGGGGGGAGAGGGAGAGGGGGAGAGACAGATAGAGACAGAGACAGAGAGAGAGAGAGAGAGAGAGGAGAGAGAGAGAGAGAGAGAGGAGAGAGAGAGCGAGAGAGAGAGAGAGAGAGAGAGAGAGAGAGAGAGAGAGAGAGAGACACACACCAAGATTATCACGCCTGCATACATAATCGTGTGTGTGTGTGTGTGTGAGGGTGGGTGTGTGTGTGTGGGTGTTTGGGCGGGGGGGGGGGGGGCAGGCACTTTGACATGCAGTTGAAGAAGACTTGGGGGGGGGGGGGGGCAGGGCGTGGTGGAGATGGTGGGTTCATGGGGTCAGTAAGGCGTAGCAGAGTGGTAGAAATTCCTGGTTATTAACAAAGCTCACGGGATAAACCACAAACACGTCATGGCACTGAACATTAGCATTTATTACTTTAAAAAGACGTTGTGGTTCGTGCTGGGTAGCACGTAGTATACTTCAAAATGTGCGGTCCGGATACCACACTGGACATCCCTTTTAGCTGCTTTAAGTCTTTCAGATTACTGTCAGACATGGCGTTTTTTGTGAGAAAACCAAACCCGTTAATAGATTTCTTATGAAAGCTTGTGTGCATGGACAGATTTAGAGGGAGATTTTTGTTTGTTTGTTTGTTTGCTTAACGCCCAGCCGACCACGAAGGGCCATCAGGGCGGTGCTGCTTTGACATATAACGTGTGCCACACACAAGACAGAAGTCGCAGCACTGACAGGCTTCATGTCTCACCCAGTCACATTATTCTGACACCGGACCAACCAGTCCTAGCACTAACCCCATAATGCCAGACGCCAGGCGGAGCAGCCACTAGATTGCCAATTTTAAAGTCTTAGGTATGACCCGGCCGGGGTTCGAACCCACGACCTCCCGATCACGGGGCGGACGCCTTACCACTAGGCCAACCGTGCCGGTCCGTGCCGGTTTTAGAGGGAGAGACAGACAGGCAGGCACACTGACACGGTCAAACATTTTCGCAAACCACCATCACCACCGCCACTGTATTATGTTCCAAATAATATATCATAACGTCCTTTAGGTCAAATACCATTAAGGTATTCAGGTAGGGGGAAGCTGGGGGAAGCCATTTTACTTAGTATGTTCCCCATTTTTGGTGAACTTCCATCCCCAACTGTAGCCGCTGACCGGGCACAAAGAATCCTCCTTTATCATGTATTATCGGGATGAGCATTTCTCAAGTCGATTACAGTATAGCGTTTGTGGGATACCTCCAGCTTCGCTGGGATTATGCACATACGATTTTAAAAATATAATATAGTACAAACTTAAGCTTTTATAACATACATACTTTATCTCATTACGTGCATTTGAGCTATTCCGAACAAAACCAAAAAAATACAATAGAAGCATTAAACATCATGTATGCAATATATTACACATCCGCAAAAAGACAGAAACGCCTTGACCCAAAAAAATAAATAAATAAAAAGCTGGAACAAATCCAACCTGACATTGTCGAGGACATGAAACATGGCGTCTACCGTAGTCGGACAAGACACAGACAAAACCCAACATTGGTCAGATCATTTTACATATCCCTGTTGCATGGCCCCAACTATCAGTTGTCCATGTTCCGGGGGTCGCGTTGGCTTTTTCCCCAGCGCAGTGACAAGTTATTGCTTGGGTTGACATGTGAAGGGAGTTTGTCCGTTGTTGGTGCGTATGTCAAAAGCTTAATTCCTTGCTACGGTGATTTGTCACCCTCTAATTTTGAGTGTGTTTGGGAAAGGGAAAACGCTAGTACTAATGTTTTTTTCTCAGTGTGCTTCTTCAGGTGGTTTTTTTCGGTTTTTTTTCTTTCTTTCATAATTTATTATCTTTCTTTATTGCCTTCTTTCAGATGAGATAATTCTCAGTATTATACGTGCTTGTCGGCCTGTCCACTTGAAAAAAAAACGTTAGGTCGAAGATCAGTGACTGTAAGTATTGTTTTGTCATAACTATACGTTCCAATGAGTTCTTGTGTTTTGATTACACAGAAGGTAATGCACCTTTAAGTAATCTAAAGTCGTCACTTAACACACTGGAAAGTTAAGCACTGTCAAGGGGAATCCTGGGCGTTCTTGGTAGCAGCTTGTTGATTTGGATGTAAAACAATGGTGGAACAAAGGGCAACTTAATTAAAAGTTCAAATGTCTCACAGGCTATGGGGCTGGGAAAGTCTAACATCTTAGCATTCGTAATTTCAAAAAAGTAGACAATATAAGATGTTTGATGGGTTGTTGACAGACCAGCTTTTTTGTCGGTCCGAGGGGGAGCATATCGTCTTTTGTTTCATATTTATTGACCAAGGCCGAAGGCCGCGGTCAATAATTATGAAACAAAAGTCGATATGCCCCCCGAGGACCGACAAAAAAGCTGGTCTGTCAACAAACCACCAAACATAGTTTTTGTCATCATTTTGGTTGTGAGAAAATAAGTGCGCAATCAACCCAGGGAGCCATGCTTTAAAACACGGGTTCCGTACTGATAACCACACGAGTCCCGGTTTGATAACCACTGGCAATCAAAGCTGGCGTGTGAAAGCAACTTTCTGTGTTTTTGAGTTAATTAAATGTTGGGATGAATATGTCAGGTTTGAGGATGCACAGTTCTGTAGGTTCATCTCGGTATTCCACCCCCTCGGCTTTCTGTTGTAAATATTAAGCTGAGTGATCGAATGTGGAAGCTACGTTTGGTCAAAGGTCACAGAAGATTTGCGTCGTGCAGCGAAGGAAAGAATCGCGATCTTGTTTCCGACTCAGTACCTCTTTGTTTTTCATTAGACCTGTCATTCTGCTTGCTCGGCTTTGTTAGATGTTTGCATGTCTTGTTGCTATTTTCTTTGCTTTTATTATTGTTTCTTATTTGTGCTTCGTTTATCGATATAACGTCTTGTGCACGGGTCAAAATGTGTGTGTCAGGGGTCGTTTTACTTGAACTTGACGTTCGTGTTTCTCCGAACGTCTGTGTATCAAAACACAGATACACGCACTCCATGACTCTGTAAGAAGACAAAACATATCGCTAGGTTTCATTTGTTTTTGGAACTTTGCAAAGCAGTGTCGTGTCGTCTGTTTAGGTCTGGGGAAACACCAATGAAAAGAGCCGAAGAATCCCCGAGCGTTTCTATTGGGTTTGCTTTTGATTATCCATGTATAACCTGCTTCCTGCAACTATGGTAACCGGGGATTTATTGCCTGGGGAACATGATATTTATTTCCCAGGTGCTTGTGAATGAAAACTCGTGAAAATGATGACAACAACAATTGTTCTTGATGTTGGTTATCTAAACACAAGCTGTTGTAGTTAACCGGAAAACACGCTCCGTTAGCAGGTACTACAACTTGGGGGGCCCGGTAGCTCAGTTGGTAGAGCACTGGACTTGTGATCGGAAGGTCGCAGGTTCGAATTCGGGCCGGGACGGACACGGGTCAACTTTATGTGCAGACCCAGAGACGGAAGCCATATCCCACCCCCGTGTCATCACAATGGCACGTAAAATACCTTGGTCATTCTGCCATAAGTGCAGGTGGCTGAATACACCTAAACACGCAGACACCTGGGTAGCGCGACTCCGTTGCTGCTAGCTTTCCACTGGGAGGAAGCGACCCGAATTTCCCAGCGATGGGACAATAAAGTAATGAAAATGAAATGAAAATGAAATGAAACAAGGTAAGCTTAGACGCCGCAGTCCCCTAGTCCACGTGTCATGGCGGAGTCCCCGTTAAGGGGTTAGAGTGATGACAAGACTGCCAGGGTGCACCACTTAGCCCACACCCGTGACACACTGGTACTTCAGAGGTTGTAGTTGACAAGAAGGCATGCATCTTGAACAGGTACTGCAAGGTAAGCCGAAACGCCGCAGTCCCTTATAGTCCATGTGTCAAGGCGGAGTCCCCGTTAAAAGGGGTTAGAGTGATGACCCAGCAAATTGCTGGCTTAACTCTGCCAGCGGACCTTGACTGACCACAGCGGTGTCGGATGACCAGGGAGAACTGTGTACGCCGCGCGTCGTACCACAGTGGAACATCCATGTTAAGACTTTCACAAATCTGAAGAAACAGAGAACAAAAATCAGGTTTTAAATGGGAGTGTTAGAATGGTGAGACACGATCAACAAAAGATCTTCAAGACTCTCAAGACTCAAGATGTTACTGTCCTTATAAAAACAAGGAACATTGCCATGCAGAGTCAGGCGATCACAGACATA
>NC_090252.1:43460533-43462619 GCF_037325665.1 Littorina saxatilis
AAGAAGAAGAAGAAGAAGAAGAAGAAGAAGAAGAAGAAGAAGAACATATTCAAGGCGCAGGGATTTATTTATGCCGTGTGAGATGGATTTTGTTTACACAATACACCACGCATTCACATCAGCCAGCAGATCGCAGCCATTTCGGCGCATATCCTACTTTTCGCGGCCTATTATTCCAAGTCACACGGGTATTTTGGTGGACATTTTTATCTATGCCTATACAATTTTGCCAGGAAAGACCCTTTTGTCAATCGTGGGATCTTTAACGTGCACACCCCAATGTAGTGTACACGAAGGGACCTCGGTTTTTCGTCTCATCCGAAAGACTAGCACTTGAACCCACCACCTAGGTTAGGAAAGGGGGGAGAAAATTGCTAACGCCCTGACCCAGGGTCGAACTCGCAACCTCTCGCTTCCGAGGGCAAGTGCCACTCGGCCACCCAGTCCCAGAAGAAGAAGAAGAAGGAGAAGAAGAGGAGGAGCTAGTGCTGCTGCTGCTTCTGCTGTCACCACCACCAAACACCACCAACAACACCAGCACATGGCGATCTATGCGTGCATCCCATGCTGTTCCTTTTCCTCTCTTTTGAATATTTAATGTTCTCCTTACTTCAACAATGTTAGCATCCTCTCGACATCTTGTCAGACCAGTGTGGTTGACACAAGCAGACATGCAGACCTTCCCATCATGCTCCCTGATCCTAATCTACCCAGCGTTCCCTGCCGATTCCCCAGGGATCCCTTTAGTCCCCTCTCCCCGCCCAGGTGCGAAACTGCGGTCACAAAAAGCTGACTGGCTGTCTGTCACGCAGCGCCAAGGTGGGTAACTCTCGCGACAGCGATTATCAGAAAGGTGTGAAGGAGATAAAGACTTGACAGAGTTACCTGCCTTTTGGCTTTTGTGTATTGGGGTTCAAGTGAATGTGTGGTCTTCTTTTATGTCGCTTTTATGATGATAGTGGTCTTTCTGCTGAATGGGATGTGGTTCATGAGATTTGGACAAGATATCTTTTTGTAAAAACAGACTTTTTGATCTAATTGTTTCGTGTTTTTGATTATGTGTCTTTTTTCACATCCTGTCCTTCTTTCTTTTTTGTCCTTCCTTTTTTAAAATGGAAAAAAGCAGTCCTGTTTACGAACAATCCTTCACTTGCTCGTTTGTATCAAATAAAACACGCCCTGCGTTCAAACCCAGAAATCTGGCCTTCAAAGTTATCGAAGCTCGTATTTATGACTATTAATATATCTTATTAAGTGTCAGGTAAAGGCAAGCTTAGACCACTGTCTTGCAGACATATTATTAGGCAGACTTAATCCGCCTATGCTTTATGTAATATGCAGTTGCTCATATCGACAGTAATTCTTGGTGTTTCTGTGTTTGTTTCTCACATGTCATGCATTCTTTTCCGTTTTATATTATTTCTTTCTTTCTTTCCTTCTTTTGTTCCTTTTCTATTTTTGTAGGCAATGCTTTCCCTGTGTCCGGTTCTTTCTTTTCTCTTCTGTTTCTTGTCTTGTTTTCTTTGTTTCTTCCTTTCTTTGTTTGTTTGTTTCTTTCTTCCTTTCTTTCTTTCTTTCTTCCTTTCTTTCTTTCTTTCTTTCCTTTTTTTCCTTTCTTTCTGTCTGTCTTTCTTTCTTTCTATCTATCCTTCCTTCTTTATTTTCCTTTCTTGCTTTCTTCTTTTCTAGCCTAATACCCATGACCCAAAGAGTTCAGCTTACACACAACTACAGACGTAAACACTACGACAACAAGAACGTAGCCTTGTAACGCACCAGTCTCAAAGGGACGCCGATAGTAATAAACTTCAGGTAAGCCTGACAGCGACAAGAAAAGTTATGATGTGTGAGGAAGACAAAGCACGTGAACAAAATTAGTACTCTGTCATCGGAACAGTCACCTTGTCTCGTTCCACATTGATGAATTTGTCGAAAGCCCTACAAACGTCAAACAAAAGGGCAGGGTCGGATGTACGCTTGTGTTTCAATGGCGTGTTTATGCTTTTTGTTAAAGGAAAAAGGAAAGGGGTGTGTCTTGTGGTGAAGAGAGGGGGGGGGGAGAGAGAGAGAGAGAGAGAGAGAGAGA
>NC_090252.1:43462819-43489518 GCF_037325665.1 Littorina saxatilis
GGGTACACTCTTTGATGCAACCCACTGAGCTCAGTGAAGCAACCCCATCTCTCTACAAGATCGGTGCTAAGCGACTCCGCAACACCCTGGCAGCCCCCAACAAGGTATATCACACCCGCACGCACGTGAAATAATGCTTATTTCATTCCGCGGAGACAAGCGGAAAATTACCTCCCTTCGTGGAGCTCTCCTGTGCAGTCACAGGGTGGAGGAAGGATAGTAATTAATGGCGGAAGATTTTGGCAGTTCGCGAAGTAGTTCGCAAGAATCTGGGAAGTGTTTTAGAGCATGCCGTTTGCTGTAACTAACCTGAGTTCCTTTGTGGCATTCTCTTGAGTCTAGGCTGTCGACCGTCACTCAGTGTGGCACACACAACCTTGGTGTACTTTGGGGGATGTCTTTTGTTTTGTTTTGTGAAAACAGGAGTAAGCATGACTGGCTGGACAGAGAGAGAGAGAGAGAGAGAGAGAGAGAGAGAGAGAGGGGGAGAGAGAGACTGAGGGGGAGAGAGAGGGAGAGAGAGAGAAAAAGAGAGAGAGAGAAAGAGAGAGAGGGAGGGAGAGAGAGAGAGAGGGAGAGAGAGAGAGGGAGAGACAGACAGACAAACAGACAGAGGCAGACAGACAGACAGACCGAGACAGACAGGCAGGCAGGCAAACAGACAGAGATATAGACAGGCAAACAAACAGACAGAGACAGACAGACAGAGACAGAGACAGAGGCAGACAGACAGACAGACAGACTGTGACAGACAGACAGACAGGCAGGCAGACAAACAGACAGAGTGACAGAGACAGAGGCAGACAGACAGACAGACAGACAAACAAACAGACAGAGACAGACTGACAGACAAAGACAGAATGAAGAAGCAGAAGACATTGGTATCAAGTACAAAAGCATGTACAAGTAGGGACAAATCTGTGTCAGTACACTTATGTCTGTACACAAGGTCGCTTGAAGGTCAAGGTCTCGAGCAGAAAAATACTTGGAAAGTTCTCTTTAAATCCCAGTGGACATAAACTAAGAAGTATGCATTAAAAAGACATTTAGTAAAAACCACAATTGATCTTATTCAACATTAGTATGCTCAACATGGAACAGCGCTTCGAACCCCCAATCAGGTACCTATACGCCGAAAAGTCAGATGCAAATATTACATAAAGATAATTATGCAGTGACTAGTGCTTACTTCTTCTTTAGTCGATCACTACTAGTGCTTACTAATTTCACCCTGTTTAATAATACTTACCATACACAAGCAGAGTGCTGTGTTTGAAATATGTAGTTGACACAAACCGTAACTTCACGCTTAAAAAATCGTCCGCCTTTCTAAGTATTCACGAACACGGGAACAGAATCAAGATTAAAAACAAGTCGCGTAAGGCGAAAATACAACATTTAGTCAAGTAGCTGTCGAACTCACAGAATGAAACTGAACGCAATGCCATTTTTCAGCAAGACCGTATACTCGTAGCATCGTCAGTCCACCGCTCATGGCAAAGGCAGTGAAATTGACAAGAAGAGCGGGGTAGTAGTTGCGCTAAGAAGGATAGCACGCTTTTCTGTACCTCTCTTTGTTTTAACTTTCTGAGCGTGTTTTTAATCCAAACATATCATATCTATATGTTTTTGGAATCAGGAACCGACAAGGAATAAGATGAAAGTGTTTTTAAATTGATTTCGAAAATTTAATTTTGATAATAATTTTTATATATTTAATTTTCAGAGCTTGTTTTTAATCCAAATATAACATATTTATATGTTTTTGGAATCAGAAAATGATGGAAAATAAGATAAACGTAAGCTTGGATCGTTTTATAAATTTTTTTTTATTTTTACAATTTTCAGATTTTTGATGACCGAAGTCATTAATTAATTTTTAAGCCACCAAGCTGAAATGCAATACCGAAGTCCGGGCTTCGTCGAAGATTACTTGACCAACATTTCAACCAATTTGGTTAAAAAATGAGGGCGTGACAGTGCCGCCTCAACTTTCACGAAAAGCCGGATATGACGTCATCAAAGACATTTATCCAAAAAATGAAAAAAACGTTCGGGGATATCATACCCAGGAACTCTCAAGTCAAATTTCATAAAGATCGGTCCAGTAGTTTAGTCTGAATCGCTCTACACACACACACACACAGACACACACACGCACACACGCACATACACCACGACCCTCGTTTCGATTCCCCCTCGATGTTAAAATATTTAGTCAAAACTTGACTAAATATAAAAACAAGTCGCGTAAGGCGAAAATACAATATTTAGTCAAGTAGCTGTCGAACTCACAGAATGAAACTGAACGCAATGCAACGCAGCAAGACCGTATACTCGTGGTCCACCGCTCACGGCATAGGCAGTGAAATTGACAAGAAGAGCGGGGTAGTGGTTACGCTATGCTGCATAGCACGCTTTTCTGTACCTCTCTTCGTTTTAACTTTCTGAGCGTGTTTTTAATCCAAACATATCATATCTATATATTTTTGGAATCAGGAACCGACAAGGAATAAGATGAAAGTGTTTTTAAATTGATTTCGAAAAAAAAAAATTGATAATAATTTTTATATATTTAATTTTCAGAGCTTGTTTTTAATCCGAATATAACATATTTATATGTTTTTGGAATCAGCAAATGATGGAGAATAAGATAAACGTAAATTTGGATCGTTTTATAATTTTTTATTTTTTTTTACAATTTTCAGATTTTTAATGACCAAAGTCATTAATTAATTTTTAAGCCACCAAGCTGAAATGCAATACCGAACCCCGGGCTTCGTCGAAGAGTACTTGACCAAAATTTCAACCAATTTGGTTGAAAAATGAGGGCGTGACAGTGCCGCCTCAACTTTCACGAAAAGCCGGATATGACGTCATCAAAGACATTTATCAAAAAAATGAAAAAAACGTTCCGAGATTTCATACCCAGGAACTCTCATGTCAAATTTCATAAAGATCGGTCCTGTAGTTTAGTCTGAATCGCTCTACACACACACACACACACACACACGCACGCACACACATACGCACATACACCACGACCCTCGTTTTGATTCCCCCTCGATGTTAAAATATTTAGTCAAAACTTGACTAAATATAACAAGTCGCGTAAGGCGAAAATACAATATTTAGTCAAGTAGCTGTCGAACTCACAGAATGAAACTGAACGCAATGCAACGCAGCAAGACCGTATACTCGTGGTCCACCGCTCACGGCATAGGCAGTGAAATTGACAAGAAGAGCGGGGTAGTGGTTACGCTATGCTGCATAGCACGCTTTTCTGTACCTCTCTTCGTTTTAACTTTCTGAGCGTGTTTGTAATCCAAACATATCATATCTATATGTTTTTGGAATCAGGAACCGACAAGGAATAAGATGAAAGTGTTTTTAAAACGATTTCGAAAAAAAAAATTTGATAATAATTTTTATATATTTAATTTTCAGAGCTTGTTTTTAATCCGAATATAACATATTTATATGTTTTTGGAATCAGCAAATGATGGAGAATAAGATAAACGTAAATTTGGATCGTTTTATAAATTTTTATTTTTTTTTACAATTTTCAGATTTTTAATGACCAAAGTCATTAATTAATTTTTAAGCCACCAAGCTGAAATGCAATACCGAACCCCGGGCTTCGTCGAAGATTACTTGACCAAAATTTCAACCAATTTGGTTGAAAAATGAGGGCGTGACAGTGCCGCCTCAACTTTCACGAAAAGCCGGATATGACGTCATCAAAGACATTTATCAAAAAAATGAAAAAAACGTTCGGGGATATCATACCCAGGAACTCTCATGTCAAATTTCATAAAGATCGGTCCAGTAGTTTAGTCTGAATCGCTCTACACACACACACACACAGACACACATACACCATACCCTCGTTTCGATTCCCCCTCGATGTTAAAATATTTAGTCAAAACTTGACTAAATATAACAATTTTTTATTTGTAATCCTTCCTCTATCGGATGAGAGATTCGTGTTTTAAACAATGAGTACACACCAATAGTGACTTGACGCTCACACACAAATTATTGCACCATTGTAAGGAGGGTACAAACATGGATTTACACAACAACAAAAATGCATCTGCAATCTGGACTCCGCCCCAACCCCCACCCCGACTCCACACCCACCCTCTCCGTCTTTTCTGCCTTCGCTTGTTTATCGGACTAATCAATGTGAAGATCGATTGATACGCAATTTTAACCAGCCCGTTCCTCCCAACGGGCACGTAGAATGCCTCCCCCCGATGCGCAGGAGCGGAGGGGGTTTCGTGTGAACGTGGTGTAACCATAGCGAAACACCGTACGTGGGTGGGGGGAATCGAACAGCTTCTAAATGGAATATTAAGGCTTGCCACGTGTCGGATGGTGTTTTGAATTGTTCTTTGCGATTATGGGGGTGGGGGTGGGAGGGTGGAGGATGCGAAGTTAGGGGGAAGGGTTCGGGGTACGATAACGTTTGGGGGAGGGGGGGGTTGGGGGGGTAGGGATGTGAAACTGAGGTTGGAAGTTACTTGCTTGATGTTAAAATAGGGGAAGAAGAGGGAGGTGGTGTGGATATGGCGTGGGAGTGCGGGAGGGGGGGGGGTTGGTGGACAAACAAGAGTTGGCGATAGTTGTAGTCATGTGCGTGCGTGTGAGTGTACGCGTGTTTGTGTGTGTTTATGAATGTGTGTGTGTGTGTGTGTGTGTGTGTGTGTGTGCGTGTGTGAGTGTGTGTGTGTGTGTGTGTGTGTGTGTGTGAATGAGTATGTTTGTGTGTGTGTGTGTGTGTGTGTGTGTGTGTGTGTTTATGAATGTGTGTGTGTGTGTGTGTGTGTGTGTGTGTGTGTGTGTGTGTACACAATACCCGCTCCGCACATCAACCTTCACTGACCGGCGGTTCAGTCAACCAAAACTCAAAGATCACCGAAAAGCCACAAATTGATTAACGCAATAAATCCATTACGTGAAAGAGAAGACACTTTGTCTAACACACAAAATACCCCGCACGCAAAGAAATAATGAAACAAAACGTCCGGTATTTTTTTTTCCAGGAAACTGTCAGCAAAATGAGAGAGTAACGCTCACTTCAGACAGACAGTGCCCAGAGAGTTGTCTGCCTTGGTTGTCACGTGACGCAAATTAAGTGTCTGCTGTTGCGGGGTTGTTTCTAGTGTGAAGGTGTGTTTGTGGTGTGGATGTGAGTGGTTTCTGTCTTTCTGTCTTTCTGGCTGGCTGGCTGACTGGCTGGCTGGCTTTTTCTTTTTCTCTCTTTCTTATGTGTCTGTAATCGCTCATCCCACCCCCGTTTGTGTGTCTTGTTTGTTTGTTTGTTTGTTTGGTTGGTTTTTTTTAGGGGGGGGGGGGCGTAGTACCGACAAACCTAAAAGAGAGTTAGAGTTAGAGACAGAGACACACACAAAGTGACAGAGATACAGAGGCAGATAGACATACAGATAGAAAGACGTACAGAGAGAGAGAGAGAGAGAGAGAGAGAGAGAGAGAGAGAGAGAGAGAGAGAGAGAGAGAGAGAGAGAGAGAGAGAGAAGAGAGAGAGAGAGAGAGAAAGAGAAAGAGAGACAGAGAGAGCTGAACTGAGCTGAACTGATCTTTAATTGTCAATGATTAAGATTTCTTACGATCTGTCCTAGAGAGAGAGAGAGAGAGAGAGAGAGAGAGAGAGAGAGAGAGAGAGAGAGAGAGAGACAGAGAGACAGAGAGACAGAGAGAGAGAGAGACAGAGAGAGAGAGAGAGACAGAGACAGAGACAGGGACAAACAGAGAGAAAGAGAGACAGAGAGAGACAGACAGACAGACAGACAGACAGAGATAGAGAGACAGAGAGAGAGAGAAAGAGAGAGAGAGAGAGAGAGAGAGAGAGAGAGAGAGAGAGAGAGAGAGAGAGAGAGAGAACGACGGAGAGAGAGAGATAGCGAGAGATAGAGAGACAAAGAGCCTGGGGAGAGAGAGAGAGAGAGAGAGAGAGAGAGAGAGAGACAGACAGACAGACAGACAGACAGACAGACAGACAGACAGACAGACAGACAGAGACAGAAACAAAGACAGAGAGAGAGACAGAGAGACGGACTGAGAGAGAAAGCATTGATGCATGTGCATTATGTCTGCCATTCCTTTCATCTCACATTCCATTAATATCGACGACAGGTTTATTTTAAAGAAAAATAAACCCTTTTTATTCCCCAAATAAACGTATCAGACCATTTCACACCCAGCTTCAAAAAGATCTCCGCTGATTTATTCATTCAACAAAGACTCCCATTTTGAAACAGAGATTTCTACCGCCCTTAAAACTGGCAAAACTTCAAAACCCTACCAAATCTTTACCTCACTTCAAACGACGCCGTTTAGCCTTTTAGCTACGATTGTGCAGGAGTTTGTGTGCCTTATCTTTTGTTGAGGAGTATAGCTTCTGCAGGTGTCGGCAGATTTACAATTGAGATTTCAATTAAAGGAAACTTAAAGGGATCAACCACCTGTGACTGTGATCCCAGGAAGTGACCATTTATTTTACCCTTCGCAAACAAAGGCGAAGTAGACAGTTTGGAAGTGTTACACTTATCGTCACATGATTCGCACGGTTGGCCTAGTGGTAAGGCGTCCGCCCCGTGATCGGGAGGTCGTGGGTTCGAACCCCGGCCGGGTCATACCTGAGACTTTAAAATTGGCAATCTAGTGGCTGCTCCGCCTGGCGTCTGGCATTATGGGGTTAGTGCTAGGACTGGTTGGTCCGGTGTCAGAATAATGTGACTGGGTGAGACATGAAGCCTGTGCTGCGACTTCTGTCTTGTGTGTGGCGCACGTTATATGTCAAAGCAGCACCGCCCTGATATGGCCCTTCGTGGTCGGCTGGGCGTTGAGGAAACAAACAAACAAACAAACAAACAAACGGCCGAAACATTGGATCAAACTAAGTTGTTGTTTCTCATTGTTTGCCTGTGCAGTTTCAAGACCATTGGGTCGATATATTTGTGAATGTAATTCGTATTGTTTTGTCAATAACAAACGTTCCAACAAACCTACCTTTCTTGTTTTTTGTTACATGATTGATTTCAGTTTAACAATTGAGGCCACTTTCAAGAATGTATTTGTGATAAAATTTGTGTTTATAGAACACGTGTCATTGAACATGTAAAAAAAACATGCCCCCGCTCCCTTCTTTCAAGGAAGGAAATTGCAGTTTGAATGTTTGTACGTGTATGTCTTTGGGTATGTTTATTATTATGCTTAAAGGAGTGACTCTACCCAATCAAACATTAACAATATTCAGGAAACCTAGGTATAATGTATACGAAATGTGTGCCTGTGAGTGTGTGTGTGTGTGTGTGTGTGTGTGTGTGTGTGTGTGTGTGTGTGTGTGTGTGTGTGTGTGTGTGTGTGTGTGTGTGTGTGTGTGTGTGTGTGAGTGTGTGTGTGCCCGCGTGCGTGTGTGCGCGCGCGCGCGCGCGCGCGCGCGTGTGTGTGTGTGTGTGTGTGTGTGTGTGTGTGTCAGTGTGTGTGTGCGTAAATTAGAACAGTCGACACTATACACTAGTTGGACAGAGCAGCACAATTCACCATCTTCCACCTCCTCTCCCATGTCAGTTCACAAATTGAAAATCGCCAACACAGACGAATGCTCATGCGGTATGGGCTATATAAAACCCCTGACGACAGCAACTTGATCTCTGCAGATTTGTTTTCATTCAGGAAAGACTCCCAGTTTGAAACAGAGATTCCTTCAGCCCTTAAAACTGGCAAAACTTTAAAAAACACGTATGTACGATGTGTTTGGAAACACCTCCGCGCGGAAGGGTTTTGCGGCCAGCACAACGTACAAAGATAAAGAGGAAATTTGTTTCGCCTCGCGCGGCAGCAAGCACTATTACTCCGTCACGGCGGAGGGCTGACCGTGCACCCAAAAGCGGACTCAACCAAATGGGTATTTTTTGAAAGCTTGGGGCCTGCCGAACATAAAAATCGATGTTAACAAGAAATATTCAAGGGCGCACTTTCTCTTCTCAGTCAAAGTTCAACTATACCCTGAAGAGTGATGCACGAGCATTTCAGACGCTTGCCTCTGAAAAAAGAAGTTCTCAGCTAAATTACGAACTCAAACTGGTACGTTTTACATATAAATGTGTTAGTTGGTATCTTTTGATTATCACAAAACAATTTGCGACTGCTTTGGCCGAGGATGCTGGTGACAGTATCATTATTATGAACCCTACCCTAAATCCAGGAAAGACGTCGTCCAAAATGTAGGTAAGTTTTGATTAAAAATAAATTCACACAAGACTAGTATTGTTGTTTGGCTTCAATGGATATATTTTCGTCAAGTATGATGTCTTTACATAATATCTGTAAAATATGAATGGATTTGAACCATATACTATGTCACTATGACCTTCCAATCTTCCTAACCCCCAGCCCAGTAAAGCGTGCGAGACGTTTCCTGAAAAAATGTCGCTTTGTGGTGCGAGTTCAGTGTGACATGATTAGTTTCCAGAACCCCATTTCTGACTTTCAAAGTTTATTTACATACATTTAGCAATGCACGAGCAAAATATGACAACTTAATGGTGCCTTTTGGTTTAATGCTATGGTAAAATTGCTAGTGATAGTGTTTACAGCTTGAAACAAAACATAACAGATGGGAATAGTCTTCCTCAATCTGGTTCAGAGCATAATGTATTTCTATTTTCAGAGGTAGCATTATTTCTGATAAGAGCTAGAGCCAATATAATGATGCTGAATATTTGAAAAATGAACTTTGTGACTCATCTGAGTAGCAAGAGAGCCTTCGTGATCGTCAGCGTAAGGCTGGCTGTCTTCAAGGCAATTCCTAGATGAACAACTTAACACTGCGTTCGATTATTCGCCCGTTTCTTAAGCTAGAGCTTTGAGACTTTACACGCGTCTAGGGCTACATGTACGCTTTACAATACGTAAAATATAGTTGACTCTCGCGTTATTTAAAGGTCACAACAAGGTCATTACCAGGCAAAAACGAGGGAAAACCGACGGAAAGTACCATTTTCTGCAACTGTTTGCAAGAAAAAGATTTCAAATTCAATTGTTTCCTGGGATTAACGCATCTCTAGACATGACAATCATCCGATTATCAGACATCAGTTGTGGAGGTCACGACAAGGTCATTACCGGGTAAAAACGAGGGAAACCCGAGGGAAAATACCATTTTCTGCAACTTGTGTGTAAGTAAAAGCTTTCAAACTCCATCTTCTTCTGGTATTGGCGCATCTCTAGGCATGACAATCATCTGATTAACAGTCCTCAATTTTCAAGGTCACAACCAGGTCATTACCAGATAGAACCGAGAGAAAACCGAGGGAAAATACCATTTTCTATAACTTTTTTGTAAGTAAGAGCTTATAAACTCCATCTTCTTCTGGGATTAGCGCTGATTTCAATGACCCTGAAGTCCGAGGAAAGTTTTCTTGACCCATGCCTACTTTGAAGGTCATGACAAGGTCAAATTTACACGTTTTCTATTTGGGAATATCTTTTACGGTCAAATAAAATACTTTCTGGACGTCAGCTATTTTTGAAGCTAAAGCTTAATTACAACTTTACACACGTCTTGGGATTTATGAGACATAACGCAAATATTGTTGACTCTCGTAATATTTAAAGGTCACACAACAAGGTCATCACCAGGTAAAACCGAAGTAAAACCGAGGGAAAGTACCATTTTCTGCAACTGTTTGTAAGAATGAACTTTCAAATTCAATTGTTTCCTGGGATTAGCGCATCTCTAGACATGACAATCATCTGATTAACAGTCATGAATTGTGGAGGTCATGACAAGGTCATTACCGGGGAAAACCGAGGGAAAATACCATTTTCTGCAACTTGTGTGTAAGTAAATGCTTTCAAACTCCATCTTCTTCTGGTATTGGCGCATCTCTAGACATGACAATCATCTGATTAACAGTCCTCAATTTTCAAGGTCACAACAAGGTCATTACCAGATAAAACCGATGGAAAAACCGAGGGAAAATACCACTTTCTGCAACTTTTTTGTAAGTAAGAGCTTATAAACTCCATCTTCTTCTAGGATTAGCGCTGATTTCAATGACCCTGAAGTCTTTGGAAAGTTTTCTTGACCCATGCAATGTTTGAAGGTCATGAAAAGGATGGGATTTTACACACGTCTAGGGCATTATAAGACATGAAACAAATATTGTTGACTCTCGTAATATTTAAAGGTCACACAACAAGGTCATTACTGGGTAAAACGACGGAAAATATATCAACTTTATGACTCGTCTGAGTGCCAGGACAGCCGGTGTGATCCTCAGAGTCAGGCTTGCAGACCGCAAGGCTATCGGTAGATGAACACCTTAACATTGACTTTTTCTTCTCTCTCCCCTTCTCTTCTACCCCTATTACATCCAGCCCCGCCCACCCCCCTAGAGCCCCTGTGGGCGAAGGAAGATGTCATGAATCTGCCTCAACAGCTTTAGCTTAGAAAATAGCCGAACACAAATAGAAAACGTGTAAACTTGACCTTGTCATGACCTTCAAACTAGGCATGGGCCAAGAAAACTTTCCTCGGACTTCAGGGTCATTGAAATCAGCGCTAATCCCAGAAGAAGATGGAGTTTATAAGCTCTTACTTACAAAAAAGTTATAGAAAATGGTATTTTTTCTCGGTTTTCTCTCGGTTCTATCTGGTAATGACCTGGTTGTGACCTTGAAAATTGAGGACTGTTAATCAGATGATTGTCATGCCTAGAGATGCGCCAATACCAGAAGAAGATGGAGTTTGAAAGCTTTTACTTTCACACAAGTTGCAGAAAATGGTATTTTCCCTCGGGTTTCCCTCGTTTTTACTCGGTAATGACCTTGTCGTGACCTCCACAACTGATGTCTGATAATCGGATGATTGTCATGTCTAGAGATGCGTTAATCCCAGGAAACAATTGAATTTGAAATCTTTTTCTTGCAAACAGTTGCAGAAAATGGTACTTTCCGTCGGTTTTCCCTCGTTTTTGCCTGGTAATGACCTTGTTGTGACCTTTAAATAACGCGAGAGTCAACTATATTTTACGTATTGTAAAGCGTTCATGTAGCCCTAGACGCGTGTAAAGTTTCAAAGCTCTAGCTTAAGAAACGGGCGAATAATCGAACGCAGTGTTAAGTTGTTCATCTAGGAATTGCCTTGAAGACAGCCAGCCTTACGCTGACGATCACGAAGGCTCTTCTGCTACTCAGATGAGTCACAAAGTTCATTTTTCAAATATTCAGCATCATTATATTGGCTCTAGCTCTTATCAGAAATAATGCTACCTCTGAAAATAGAAATACATTATGCTCTGAACCAGATTGAGGAAGACTACTCCCCTCTGTTATGTTTTGTTTCAAGCTGTAAACACTATCACTAGCAATTTTACCATAGCATTAAACCAAAAGGCACCATTAAGTTGTCATATTTTGCTCGTGCATTGCTAAATGTATGTAGATAAACTTTGAAAGTCAGAAATGGGGTTCTGGAAACTAATCATGTCACACTGAACTCGCACCACAAAGCGACATTTTTTCAGGAAACGTCTCGCACGCTTTACTGGGCTGGGGGTTAGGAAGATTGGAAGGTCATAGTGACATAGTATATGGTTCAAATCCATTCATATTTTACAGATATTATGTAAAGACATCATACTTGACGAAAATATATCCATTGAAGCCAAACAACAATACTAGTCTTGTGTGAATTTATTTTTAATCAAAACTTACCTACATTTTGGACGACGTCTTTCCTGGATTTAGGGTAGGGTTCATAATAATGATACTGTCACCAGCATCCTCGGCCAAAGCAGTCGCAAATTGTTTTGTGATAATCAAAAGATACCAACTAACACATTTATATGTAAAACGTACCAGTTTGAGTTCGTAATTTAGCTGAGAACTTCTTTTTTCAGAGGCAAGCGTCTGAAATGCTCGTGCATCACTCTTCAGGGTATAGTTGAATTTTGACTGAAAAGAGAAAGTGCGCCCTTGAATATTTCTTGTTAACATCGATTTTTATGTTCGGCAGGCCCCAAGCTTTCAAAAAATACCCATTTGGTTGAGTCCGCTCTTGGGTGCACGGTCAGCCCTCCGCCGTGACGGAGTATATGTCTCTAGACTGAAAACTCGAACTCTTTACGCCCCTTCAAAAGACGCCGTTGAGCCTGTTAGCCACGATTGTGCAGGAATGACCACATCCTGCAGTCCTGTCCCACCTTCAGGCGCCAGACGTTGCCCAATGCAGTGAAGGTTCACGAGAAGTTGTGTGGAACGGTAGAGACACTAGGGAGATTTAAAAGACAGCACGTTTCGTTTTGCAGCTCGTTTCGTTTGGTGAATGAGTCACCCCGCGAAACGGAACGTGAAACGAGACGGCATAGGCCGCAGACAAGATTTAGATGTATTCACGTTTCGTTTCGGAATGAAGGAAGGGCGATAAATCTTCAAGTGAAATTATCACGTCTGTCCTCGATCAGAATGGAAAAAAAAACACCCTAGGAGGTGGTCCAGAATCGGGCATACTTTGATTATTTTCAGTCCAAATAAATCACACAGACTTTGTTTATACAAAATCACATACGAAGCCAGAATAAAAATTCGATGCGATGACCTACTTCTGCTTCGCCATTTGCTTTCTCACCATGAAGTTGGATAAATGTACCAGGATCAGCACCCTTCAAAATATTTCAGTTCACAACAGTTGTCTACCTCCAATGAACACATTCTCAGCGCTGAAAGACTGTGAAAGGGTTGATGAATCTAGCAATGCATAAAATGGCCAACAAATAAAACTGTTAGTGTGCAAAAATACTCACAAAAGTTGACGAAATATTGTTCGTTTTTGGGGGGTGGAAAACGTGACTGCGTTTTGACGTTCCACGTTCCGTTTCAGTTGACCTTCACCTTTCCAGCGAGAGACCCCCGAAATGATGACGTTTACCACAACTTCAAAACGAAACGTCCCGACGTTTCGTTTTTTAAATCTCCCTAATTGCGGCCAAAAATCTTCTACTTAAACCCCTGTCACACTGTACCGCGTTTCCGCGGAGTTGGCACGGCGTTGTAAATTTCTGAGAGCGCCGTGGGGTCGCAGGAAAATCAGAACGCCGAGCGACGGCGCATACTTTGTGTATGCTCAAAGTGCGCGCCGTTGCATGGCGTTCTTGGCGACCCCACCACGTCAAATGGAGATGCCACCGTGTTGCTCCGGCGCTGTAGGAGACCCTACTGCGCGCACCTCGGCGTTCTTCATTTCTCTTGGACGCCGCGGGAACGCTGTGAGGACGCAGCCCTAGGGTGACAGGGTTTTTATACAGCTACGTAGCTGGAGAATATCGTTGCTGCGGCAGACCGCGGACTTCACCATAAAGGACACAAGAAAATTTGCTGATTCAAATCAGCAGGTTCCCAGACGTTCCTTCATGTAATTTTTAGGTGAATGGTCAAAGTGGTTTCTTGCACACACTCAGTCATCTTGCACAACAATGCAACACAAAGGAACTTAGTCGATAAATATCGACAGGGGGCTATTTAATTTTTAGAGCTTGTTTTTAATCCAAATATAACATATTTATATGTTTTTGGAATCAGCAAATGATGGAGAATAAGATGAACGTAAATTTGGATAGTTTTATAAAAACAATTTTTTTTTACAATTTTCAGATTTTTAATGACCAAAGTCATTAATTAAATTTTAAGCCACCAAGCTGAAATGCAATACCGAAGTCCGGGCTTCGTCGAACATTACTTGACCAAAATTTCAACCATTTTGGTTAAAAAATGAGAGCGTGACAGTGCCGCC
This sequence comes from Littorina saxatilis, assembly GCF_037325665.1. NCBI lineage: Eukaryota > Metazoa > Mollusca > Gastropoda > Littorinimorpha > Littorinidae > Littorina > Littorina saxatilis. Next base: position 43,476,642 of record NC_090252.1, read on the forward strand.
TCAACTTTCACGAAAAGCCGGATATGACGTCATCAAAGACATTTATCAAAAAACCGAAAAAAATGTATGGGGATATCATACCCAGGAACTCTCATGTCAAATTTCATAAAGATCGGTCCAGTAGTTTGGTCTGAATCGCTCTACACGCACGCACGCACACACACACACACACACACTCACACAGACACACACACACACACACACACACACACACACACCACGACCCTCGTCTCGATTCCCCCCTCTGTGTTAAAACATTTAGTCATAACTTGACTAAATGTAAAAAATGAAAAACACGTCTGGGGATATCATACCCAGGAACTCTCATGTCAAATTTCATAAAGATCTTTCCAGTAGTTTAGTCTGAATCGCTCTACACACACACACACACAGACAGACACACACACACACACACACACACACACACACACACACACACACACGCACATACACCACGACCCTCGTCTCGTCAAAATTTGACTAAATGTAAAAAAAAACCTAAAGAAGCATACAAGAGAGATAGAGAGATAGAGAGAGAGAGAGAGAGAGAGAGAGAGAGAGAGAGAGAGAGAGAGAGAGAGAGAGACAGCCAGCCAGCCAGCCAGCCAGACAGAGATAGAGTATCACTGACAGAGTATGTCACCGTGTGTATTTATGTGGGGGTGGGGGACGGGGGTCGATCGTGTGCACGGTGTGCGTTGGTGCGCGAGCAACCCTGTACGTATGTCCGAGGCCAAAAAATGTCGATTTCCGCCGATTCCTGAATGTGCGCGTGTGGTCAAACAATCACCGACACATATGAAACTTTACAACGTACAAGACTCCCCGAAAAACGTCTCCTCAATTAAACAACCAAATCAAATCCCGCAGACGTAGGGTGGTATCGTGAACGCAACGGAATTGCGACACGATCCATCCACACACCTGCTTTTGTTTCCACAGAAAAGAACGGAAATCATACGGGGCACCTTTGCCCTCTTTGCTATCATAAAAGGGGTGGTCACATTTGACACACTTGCGTTACGCATTATGCGGTAGTATTGCGCGGGGCGAGACTGCTTTTCGTTGCTCGCGCGCTGTAGCGTTGGCAGCAGGGACCGAAATACAGGTGACCGAGGGTCATGACCTATTTAGCTGCCAACTTAATCGTAAGCTGGGAACAGCCGTGTAATAGGTGCTTGATTTTGGTATTTTGATTTTACATAACATTAAACCTTTCTTGGGGTTCATGGTCATGGCAACAGCCATATTAATATTATATGATGTGTAATATTATATTTCAGCATATGTGAATTACATGGCATCATACCAAACTGTCATACATTTTTATTCCTACATTATTCTGATTGATCATGATCACAACCAAACCTACTATCAGTGGACACATCCAAATGCAAGCGCCTGTTAACGTTCTTGACAACTTGCCACAGTGACTGATCTAAAAATATAGGTCCTTTGCCGCCACGGACACTGTTTGGCCTGTAGGTAAAATGTACAATGTATTTTCTGATTTGTGCACAAAAGCTTTTTTTCTTTTTTCTTTTTTTTTAACATAACAATGTTTAATGTCACTGTATGTTTAAAAGACCATGGTCATATTTGTAAAAAAAATGTTAAATTAGAAAATAAATAACATTTTGATTCATGATTTTTCCTACACCTGTGCTGAAAATAAGAAATAAAAATGTCGGTATATAAGTCACTCAAATACAGCAAGGTATGAATGGCTCGGTTTGAGTTTGTTGCAGTTGACCCTGCACTGTGCGACCTATGATGTTTTTGTTGAACAATTTTGCGGTGACGTATTTCACAACTTCCTGTGTTACACAAACTCTGTGATGACCAATTTTGCCTTCACTCCTCCCATAGGGTGACGGATTTCACAACTTTCTACAGATGAACAATGTTGCCTTCACTCCTCCCATAGGGTGACGGATGTCACAACTTTCTGTGTACACAAACTGATGACGTATTTCACAACAAAATGGCGCTAAAACTAGTTCCGGAATGTCACCGTTCACACAGGCAAATGCCTCCGCATAACCCAGACCTCCGGGTCTGGGAATAATTGTGACCCTCCACCACGAAATGAGTCGCATGTCACCTCGCGCGGTTCTGCGCTAGGCTTAATAGAAGTCCGGGGAGTGTCTAGTAACAGTGTGAGGGTCACCTTAGTCACAGGCTTATAACTCAAACAGTTCTTGCTCTTTTCTAAAACGGGTTTCACCACTGGATAGAGCATAAAAAAACTCTTTAGGAAAATGTAAAAATATCAAAAAATCATGCAAAGGTGACATGCGACTCATTTCGTGGTGGAGGGTCACAATTATTCGAAGCCGCGGTGGGAGAGGAAGGAAGGGATAAGCGAGGGGAGGGGGAGTGTTGATATCTTGAAGTTATCACAGCTGACAGGCATTGCCGTGTTCGCCACGGTATAAAGACGTTCTTGACAATCTAGCATGGCTGGGAACGCCGAAGAAGAACAAGAAGAAGCAACATCGCTGTGATACAGAACCGCCCTCCAGAAATTAATCAAAGAACACAAAAGACTTTTTTTTCTCTCTTTTTTTAAAAGAACAAATTCATCCGCACAAACAACAACTCCACCCTTCCACCAGCGTGTACATTATTGATACCCGTGTACGTATTCAAACGCGCCTTGACATATTGGCGCACATATAGGTCTTTATTTATTTATCCTGACCTTTTCAATTCCACAGAAAACACGACAAAAAGCATTTTAATCCAATATATCAACTGCCAGAAACTGTTCATCGAATTTTTTCCGCCCGATACCATGGAAACAAAGCGAGGCATTAGCGTCGGTTTACTCGAAGAAAAGCAATTGTGTTTGCTTGAAACTATGGCTTTATTCGAGAGAAACGATTATAAAAAGCATCTATGAAGGTTTTCGAAAGTAGAAACCAAAACAAGAAGGTATCGAGTGGTCCTGCATTCTGTTATGGGATGATAGTTGGGTGTTTTGACAGATGAGAGAGAGAGAGAGAGAGAGAGAGAGAGAGAGAGACAGAGAGATAGAGAGAGAGACTGAGAGAGTGAGAGAGAGAGAGTGAGAGAGTGAGAGAGAGACAGAGAGAGACAGAGAGACAGAGAGAACAGAGAGACACACAGAGAGACAGAGAGAGAGACAGAGAGAGAGACAGAGAGACAGAGACAGAGAGACAGAGACAGAGACAAAGAAAGGAAGAGAGACAGAGAGAGAGAAAGAAAGCGAGAGAGAGAGAGTGAAAGAGAGGGAGAGAGAGAGAGAGGGGGAGAGAGAGAGAGGCGGACAGGCAGAGTAATAGAGAGACAGGGAGCTAGAGAGAGAGTGGGAGAGACAGAGAGAGAGGAAGACAGGCAGACAGACAGAGAAAAAGACAAACAGACAGACACACAGACACACAGACACACAGAGACAGACAGACAGACAGACAGACAGAGAGACACACAGACAGACACACAGACACACAGACACACAGACACACAGACAGACACAGTATTGTGTCGTCTTGTGTTACATTTATTTTCAAAGCGAATGTCGGTTTGTTTCAGTTAATTCCAGCAGCGGCTAGCCGTTATCTACATCCGGAAGCAAGAGTCAGCTATCTTCAATGGCTCAAGCAAAAACAGCCCCCAAAAGAAAACATTGAAGATTCAACTCTTATCACCAACCCCCTTCTCTCCGTTCATCTTCCTCTCTAAAAAGCAAACCACTCTCTGAATGGTGGCTTCTGTTGGCATGGGAGACTACCCTCATCTGACAACCCCAAGGGGATATCTGTGAAGGGAAACACTTTGATTTAAGGCCAAAGTGTAGAAATGATATTTATTAAAAAAGAATAAAAAAAATTAGACAAGTTTTAACCAAGAAATTAGGTTAAAACAAGGGAAATTTGAAAAAGCCTAAAGGGAGGTAACTCTGTACCAGCCTGCACATCCAGAAATGGATACGCGAACAAGTTAGATCTAATTTTAAAAAGGTTAAACAGGAAAAGCCAGAGGCTCGTGAGTCCCTTGATATTCAACCGCTGGGTCTTGACTGAAATACAAGCCATATAAAAAAACCACTCGTGTTGGAACACATATATATAGATATATATATATATATATGTAGAAATTTATAATGAGAGCGCTGCTAAAAATGCCAAAATGTGCACTCGATCGCTTGTACTTTTAAAGAAAAGTTAAATATAGAATGACGTCAAGAGCGAGAATGCATATAAATTACGTCATGAGCAAGGGAGATCATATTTCTCTCTCTCTCTCTCTCTCTCTCTCTCTCTCTCTCTCTCTCTCTCTCTCTCTCTCTCTCTCTCTCTCTCTCTCTCTCTCTCTCTCTCTCTCTCTCTCTCTCTCTTACTACAGAGGCATTACGTTACTGAGCATAGTAGGTAAGTTGTTTGGCAGCATACTAAACAGGCGCTTATCTGACTGGGCGGAAGACAACAGTAGAATAGAGGAGGAACAGGGTAGCTCTACTGTGGACAATATGTTTGTGCTATATGCTATCGTCCAGAGGTACCTTCTTAAAAGATCTGGTAAGGTCTACATATGTTTCGTAGACTTCCGCAAGGCTTTTGACTCAGTCAATAGGGCTATGTTATGGAATGTATTACGCAAGCACGGGGTTGGCGGAAAGATGTTGAACATCCTGCAAAGTATGTACAAAGGAGTGAAGTCTTGCGTTCGCACCGACGATGGCCCATCGGAGTTTTTCCGTTGTCCATGTGGAGTCCCTCAAGGTTCTGTGCTTTCACCAACATTGTTCTCATTCCTGATTAATGAACTGGCACTTGAAATGTTTCAAAACGGTAAACATGGAATACAGTTAACACCTGACGTGATGCAGATTCTCATATTGCTGTTTGCCGACGATGTACTTTTGATATCATATAGCGCAGCCGGGTTACAGAAACAGATTGATGTGTTAAAACAGTTTTCGGATAAGTTTTCCATGACGGTCAATCTGGATAAGACAAAGGTAATCGTTTTTAGAAAAGGAGGATTTTTGGCAGCAAATGAAGCCTGGAAGTACGGAAACAAGGACATAGAGGTTGTGAACAGCTACAAGTACTTGGGGCTAAATTTCACCACAAAATTGTCATTGACGCTAATGGTCAGCGATCTGGCCTCAAAGGCAAAGATAAGGACTGGCCAAATCCTAAGATGTTTGTGGAGGCTAGGCAACATACCTAGAAGCGTATTTTTTAAAATATATGACGCACAGGTCCTCCCGATCTTAATGTATGGATCTGAGCTGTGGGGATTCCAAAGGTTTGAAGCTCTTGAGAAAGCCCATTTGTTTGCATGCAAGAAGTTTTTGTGTGTAGGACGACAAACACCAAACAAGATGGTATACTATGGTGACTTAGGCCGCTACCCACTTTATGTCACTTCGTCGGTTCGCTGTATAAAGTATTGGCTGAGAGTGTTACATTTGCCAAGCGAAAGACTCCCAAGGAAAGCATATGACATGATGAAACATTTACAGGGTTATGGCAAGAAAACATGGTCTCATTATTTGAAAGAAATGTTATGCATGTACGGCTTTGGAGATGTCTGGCTGCAACAAGGTGTAGGCGATTTGAATCGATTTATAACAGTATTCAGACAACGATTGTTTGATTGCTTCCAGCAAGACTGGCACGACAGCATCATGAACTCGGAGCGATTTGAATTTTATTCGCTCTTTAAACAAGAAATTCGCGCTGAAGTGTATATAGACCATATTCAGCTCCGCTGTTTTCGAGATGCATACATACAATTTCGATTTGGTATTTCACCCATAAACACTCACAAATGCCGCTATCGAACCGACGTTGTACCGGGCCTTTTGATTTGCCCTGTATGCAGAGAGGACGTGGAAGACGAGAAACATGTATTGTTTGTATGCAAAGGATATTGTGATTATAGACTTGATGTCAAAATACTAAGAGAAAAAAACCAGAGTGAAGATGCGAACAGTATTATACGTGTTATGTCTGTAGATAAAGGAGATTCAGTGGTGCATGTGGCCAGATTCTTATATCGTGTTTTTCAAAAAAGAAAAAGTTTTTTGGACTAGCTACCCAATGTGGAACAGGTGAACGAGACGGCGATGGTTATACATAGTTTGTGCCGTTGAATGTTAGAGCAGGTTTGATTGCAAATAATGTATGCTGGTGTAGTACACCTGTGTTGATATTGTACCTATTCAAATTGTTGATTTATGCGCTGGAAATGTTTGTAGGTTAGAAAGAGAGAGAGAGAGAGAGAGAGAGAGAGAGAGAGAGAGAGAGAGAGAGAGAGAGAGAGAGAGAGAGAGAGAGAGAAAAAGAGAGAGAGAGAGAGAGAGAGTTTGTGCCGTGGAACGATAGAACATGATTGAAAGCCGATAATGTATGTTAGCACTGTAAACTTGTTTGTCGTTGCACCTATCCATATTGTTAATTCATGCGCTGGATATGTCTTTATGTTTAAGAGAAAGAGAGTGAGAGAGAGAGAGTGAGAGCGTGCGTGCGTTCGTGTGAGTATATATATGTTAGAGAGAAAGAGATAAAACCGGGTGATTGTCCATAAATACAAACACACGGCATGTATTACTGACACCCCCCCCCCCCCTCCCCGTTGAAATGAACCTTGTGTGTTTAATCAATAAAATGTCTTACGTCTTACGTCTTACGTCTCTCTCTCTCTCTCTCTCTCTCTCTCTCTCTCTCTCTCTCTCTCTCTCTCTCTCTCTCTCTCTCTCTCTCTCTCTCTCTCTCCCCTCGCCACTCCCTCCCCTCCCCCCTCCTCCATCTTTCTCCTCTCCCGGTAAATCGACCTATCTACTTTGCCTTTCACCTGTTGCTTTGCTTTACGTTGTCGAAGCATTTCTGGCGTCATTTGTTTCCGCAACGTTATCTGTGCCCTCTGCGTCTGGCCGGTGTCAAGCTTTTTATAACGGGCACTGCGTTTCGTGAATTTTTTTTTTTTTGTTGCAGGAATGCAAGAAAGTGTCATGTTGACATGGACAGCTGCAGCAAACACAAACACATGATGTCAATAACATTTACACTGGCAATGTGATGTTTCACAGCCAAGCTGTCAACAACTTAATAAGACGGGCGTGAGAAAGCAAATATTTCTGTTATTGCAGATAGACAGGCAGATAGGCAGGCAGACAGACAGGTAGGCGGGCAGGATGTCAGACAGACAGACATGACGATAGCCAGATTGCTCCTGACACCAGAACGTAAAATTGAGAGGCGAACCTCGGTCCTAAATACCAAAGAAAGCAAGGTGCAATTAAAACTGATTTATGTATTTATTTATATGGGAGATTTATATAGCGCTTGACGTTCTCTAAGCGCTTTACATATTAATTTATCTCTCCCTCTCTCTCTCCCTCTCTCTCTCCCTCTCTCTCTGTCTCTCTGTCTCTGTCTCTCTCTCTCTCTCTCTCTCCCTCTCTCTCTCTCTCTCTCTCTCTCTCTCTCTCTCTCTCTCTCTCTCTCTCTCTCTCCCTCTCTCTCTCTCCCGTGTGAGATGGATTTTTTTACACAATATATCACGCATTCACATCGGCCAGTAAATCTCAAGCCATTACAGCGAATATTTACATTTCACGGCCTATTATTCCAAGTCACACGGGTATTTGGTGGATATTTTTTTTTTATCTATGCCTATACATTTTTTTCCAGGAAAGACCCTTTTGTCAATCGTGGGATCTTTAACGTGCACACACCATCAATGATCTTTGTATTAATACGAGTGGACTGAAAGGACAGACCGAAAAGACAGACAGACGTGATTCACAGACACAGACTAAAAAGGCAAGTTAAAACGAACTTTAGAAACCTTGGCCCAAACAACCATAGTAAAGAACAGTCAAAGTGCCGAATTAGTTGTTTTTAGACAGATTGACCGGCAGGCAGAGAGCAAGAAAGGAAGGAAGAACAGGCCCAACAGACAGACAGACAATCATAAAGAGAGAGAAAACATATTCACTTCTCCCCCACAACCCCCCTCCACCCCAACCAAAGCCCTCCCCCCTCTCCGTTTCTCGCACCACAAGGACCCCCCCCCCCCTCCCAAAAGGACCCCCCTCCTCGTTTCTCGCTCCACAGGGACCCCCCCTCCCACAGGGACCCCGCTTCACGTTTCTCGCACCACAGGGACTGCCCCCCCTCCCACAGGGACCCCGCTTCTCGTTTCTCGCACCACAGGGACTCCCCCCTCCCACAGGGACCCCCTCCTCGTTTCTCGCACCACAGGGACTCCCCCCCTCCCACAGGGACCCCCATTCTCGTTTCTCGCACCACAGGGACCCCCCTCCCACAGGGACCCCCCTTCTCGTTTCTTGCACCACAGGGACCCCCCCTCCCACAGGGACCCCCCTTCTCGTTTCTCGCACCACAGGGACCCCGCTTCTCGTTTCTCGCACCACAGGGACCCCCCTTCCCACCACAGGGACCCCTTCCTCGTTTCTCGCACCACAGGGACCCCGCTTCTCGTTTCTCGCACCACAGGGACTCCCCCCCTCCCACAGGGACCCCCCTTCTCGTTTCTCGCACCACATGCACAGGGACCCCCCTCCCACAGGGACCCCCCTTCTCGTTTCTCGCACCACAGGGACCCCGCTTCTCGTTTCTCGCACCACAGGGACCCCCCTTCCCACCACATGGACCCCCCTTCCCACCACAGGGACCCCCTCCTCGTTTCTCGCACCACAGGGACCCCGCTTCTCGTTTCTCGCACCACAGGGACTCCCCCCCCTCCCACAGGGACCCCCCTTCTCGTTTCTCGCACCACAGGGACCCCCCTTCTCGTTTCTCGCACCACAGGGACCCCCCTTCTCGTTTCTCGCACCACAGGGACCCCCCCTCCCACCACAGGGACCCCCCTCCCACTGGGACCCCCCTTCCCGTTTCTCGCACCACAGGGACCCCCCCTCCCACCACAGGGACCCCCCTCCCACTGGGACCCCCCCCCCTTCCCGTTTCTCGCACCACAGGGACCCCGCTCCCTCCCCCACCCCCACCCCACCCCCTTTCTCCAGTTGAGGGAGTGGAGAACTTCAACAATTAAAAACTCGTCAAAACAAATTTGTACACAAGCCACGCGTTCACCGTTCGGAAAGAAAATACGAGCACCCGAGGTGTTTTTATTTATACCTGTAGGAGCTAGGGGAGAGAACCACGCCTGATTAACTTCATACGGGCAATTGGAACGGGAGCCATGGTGGAAAATGGCGGCCGTTCAGCTGTTCAAGTTTGTCACTGCGGGCTTTCTTTTTTCCCGTTTTTATGCCCCCCTCGTTTCTCTTCAAATTTTGACAGGCGAGGTTTGACAAGTTTAGAAATGATTAGATTAAAACTTGTGGAAACATATGTGCACTTTTTTTTCCCACGTCAAGATTTGAAGTTCCCTGACCGTGCCGCGCCTCAGTTTTGGTGCAAAAAAGGGACATAACGCTGAGGTTTTTACTTGGTATCATATAGTGCATCACTGTGATTGCCGTGAATGTTTATTTTGCTGATTTTGCGAAATGTATTTGAATTACTGCGTGGTTCCTGATTATTTATGTATTTCTTTATTTGTGTATGTATGTATACCTACCTGTATGTATGTATGTATGTGTACACTGACACGAAGGGGGATAAGGCACTAGCAGGTCTGCACATAAGTTGACCTGGGAGATCGGAAAAATCTCCACCTTAACCCGCCAGGCGCGGCCGGGATTCGAACCCACGACCTTCCGCTTTGGAGACCGGCGTCTAAGCCTTTGCGCCCGTCTTCCACCAACTCAAGTGTCAGTGTTGGATTAGGCCAAAAAAAAAATAGTCTGTTTACGGTATCCCGACCAACCCTATTTTTTTCGCGCGACCCCAGACTTTTTTTTGGCATTTGGGGAAAAAAAACACTTTTTTGGGGCAAAATAACTTAAAAATATGTTTTTTTGGAGAAAAAAAAATTCCCGACCTACCGACCCTATTTTGTTTGCCTATGTTACCGTAAACAGACTATTTTTGTTTGTTGGCCTTATGTGCAAGCAAATTGCGCCTGACTGGGGACAACAAACAGACTTTGTGGGAGCGGCAGCACTGTCTGCCTGAGGAATACCTGACAAAGCCAACACCCCCAGGTCCGCTGATTAGCAGACAGGTTCTGCGCCGACCCCTGCTGCTAGACTTATATCGGTACCAATGATTAGTCCAAGAGGATTTGCTATATTGCAGAAAGCAAGTCACTTAGTCGCGATAAATAGTCATACTGAGCGGAGTTATATTGGTACCAATTTTTTTTTTTTACAAAGCCTCGCTAGTCAAAAGAACTCCTAGTAAAAAAAAAAAATGACTGCTAGTCACAAAAGAACTGTTAGATTTTATCGGTGCCAATATATCACGAAGCCTAGGCTTTGCTATTTACACCCCCGGTATAGGGGTGTGTATAGGATTCGCTCGATGTGTTTGTTTGGGTGTTTGTGTGTTTGTTTGGGTGTTTGTGTGTTTGTGTGTTTGTGTTCGCATATAGATCTCAGGAATGAACGGCCCGATCGTCACCAAACTTGGTGAACAGGTTCTATACATTCCTGAGACGGTCCTTACAAAATTTGGGACCAGTCAAACACACGGTTAGGGAGTTATTGGTGGATTAAGATTCTACAAGGACTTATAGAGGGACATATTAATGGTCAAAGGGAAATAACCTTCTCAGTTGGTGGCAGTGAGAATGGTTATTTCCCTTTGACCAACGGGGGTGTTTTTCCTACCTCGGAGGAATTTCTTGTTTTTTTCAGAAAACAGGCCACTTAGTCGCGATGACAGGTAAAACTGTGCTTTTGAGAACTGCTAAACTGCATCAGTACCAATATTACAACAACCCTCCATACACCAGAAAACAGTTTAACTACGAAGTCACGGTAACTGTAATCAGAAGAACTCAATAATTACGCTTTATTAGGTATATGTGCAGTAAGAAAACAATCAAAAACATCGATCTTTCAAAAAGGCTTCTTTCTAAAACTGGAATTATATTGAATAAATGATGGTTTTGCTACCCTTTTCTTATACAAATGCGACAACTTCACCCCCCCCCCATCCCATCCCCCTACCCCCCCCCCCCCAACTCCCCCCCCCCCACCCCCCCACCCCCACCCCCCCGTTGCTAATAGACCCGCTCCCCCCGCCCCCCCCCCCCCCCCATCCGCACCTCCCGTTCCAACCGTCCACATACTCCCTTCCTAAATATCCAAAGTTACATCTCGCCCCACCACCCTCCACCCAACCACACACACATACACACACTCTTCGTCCTCCCCCCCTCCCTTTTCCTCCCCCCCCCCACCCCCCTGTATACACTGCCCCAAGCTTTCTGCCTCAGCGCTCGTTTTTGAATGCATTATCGCTTCATTTGTTGTTACCATGTTTTTCATCAGATACGTATGCCCATGCTGTGCAGTGAGTTATTCTAAATCAAGTGAATTGGTTCGCTCAAAAGGCTCTGAGCGTTATTGCCAAATAAACGAAATGAAGTCGTTATAAAATAGCTCGTAGCATGTCGATGTTTCTGCACCAGATAGTTTTAAACCGAAATAAAGAAAATTGACGTTAACATTTAAGAAATTGGAAAACACATTGAAGCCGTGCTTTCAAAAAAAAAACTGAAAGATTTTGAGGTTTCACGGTTTACTTTAGTTGTCTTTGTTTGTTTGTTTGTTTGTTTGCTTAACGCCCAGCCGACCACGAAGGGCCATATCAAGGCGGTGCTTTGACATTGACATATAACGTGCGCCACACACAAGACAGAAGTCGCAGCACAGGCTTCATGTCTCACCCAGTCACATTATTCTGACACCGGACCAACCAGTCCTAGCACTAACCCCATAATGCCAGACGCCAGGCGGAGCAGCCACTAGATTGCCAATTTTAAAGTCTTATGTATGACCCGGCCGGGGTTCGAACCCACGACCTCCCGATCACGGGGCGGACGCCTTACCACTAGGCCAACCGTGCCGGTTTTGGTTTAAGCGTGTTTTTATTAATTTCTTGTATACATGTTATATACAGTGCCGGTTTTTCTTTGTTACACAGTCAGCTTTTTTTCCTTCGTTGTTGTTGTTGTTGTTGTTGTTGTTGTTGTTGTTGTTGTTGTTGTTGTTGTTGTTGTTGTTGTTGTTGTTGTTGTTCATGTTGTCGGTTTGTTTGTGTGGTTTTTTTTTGTAATAGTTTTTTGTATTGTTTGTTTGTGTCTGTGTGTGTTTCTTTGCATGTTTGTTTGTTTGTTTGTTTGTTCAAGTTGTTTGTTGGTAGGTACAGATATGCTAACACTGTACGTATGAATACTATACCAGAACAAATTGCATCCATACATAATACCTAAACTTCAGGCAGAAAAAAATATATCTATACCATTTTTTGTCCACATTAATGAAACTGCAAAAGCAGCACAAATACGCTCACATACATAATCTTCATTTCCTACTCGAGACAAAGTGTTTTCATATTAATATATTGACCCTTTCGGGCGCGATGACGCACGGGTGATGAAATGAGGCTGAGTGTGTTAGCTGGGTCAATCACAGCGGTGAAGACCCTATCTCTCTACATCATCGCTAAATTGACCATAGCCTGTCCGAAGCTGACCGCTTCTGGGATGGATAGGTTGTTTGTTTGTTTGGTTAGTTTCATGACGAGGTTCTAGACTGTTCGAAGGTTGTACAAGGAAATAGAAGGTAACAATTTTGTGTTGGAGGAGCAGTTGTCTTTTTCCTAGATCTACCAAAGATTTCATTTACTGCCCGCCAATTTGTTGCAGTATCTTTCTTATCGGAAATCACTTTGTCAAAATAACTTGATTTTACTTGTCTCAGTCGGTTCCACTCATCATTTCTCTGCTGTTTCTATTGGTC
>NC_090252.1:43489718-43492218 GCF_037325665.1 Littorina saxatilis
AAACAAACAAACGGCCGAAACATTCGATCAAACTAAGTTGTTGTTACTCATTGTGTGTCTGTGCAGTTTCAAGACCATTGGGTCGATATATTTGTGAATGTAATTCGTATTGTTTTGTCAATAACAAACGTTCCAACAAACCTACCTTTCTTGTTTTTTGTTACATGATTGATTTCAGTTTAACAATTGAGGCCACTTTCAAGAATGTATTTGTGATAAAATTTGTGTTTATAGAACACGTGTCATTGAACATGTAAAAAAAACATGCCCCCGCTCCCTTTTTTCAAGGAAGGAAATTGCAGTTTGAATGTTTGTACGTGTATGTCTTTGGGTATGTTTATTATTATGTTTAAAGGAGTGACTCTACCCAATCAAACATTAACAATATTCAGGAAACCTAGGTATAATGTACACCAAATGTGTGTGTGTGTGTGTGTGTGTGTGTGTGTGTGTGTGTGTGTGTGTGTGTATGTGTGTGTGTAAATTAGAACAGTCGACACTATACACCAGCTGGACAGAGCAGCACTATTCACCATCTTTAGAATGAGAACAGAACACTTCCAGCTCCTCTCCCATGTCAGTTCACAAATTGAAAATCGCCAACACAGACGAATGCTTATGCGGTATGGGCCATAAAAACCCCTGACGACAGCAAATTGATCTCTGCAGATTTGTTTTCATTCAGGAAAGACTCCCAGTTTGAAACAGAGATTCCTTCAGCCCTTAAAACTGGCAAAACTTAAAAAACACGTATGTACGATGTGTTTGGAAGCACCTCCGCGCGGAGGGGTTTCGCGGCCAGCACAACAAAGATAAAGAGGAAATTTGTTTCGCCTCGCGCGGCAGCAAGCACTATGTAGTCTTGAGTCGAGCGTTTGAAAATACCTGAGCCTGAAGGCGGGTGTAACTTACACCTCTTGGTATCAGTCTGCCTTAGAGATGAGGACGACAGTTTGCCAGATGGCCAGAATAGCGCGCTGCATTTTCCTGCATAGAGCTAAGGCGCGTCTGACGCGACGGTGCCTGAGCTAAACATTGGCGGGAACTGCTCACAGCCAGGCACACGGCACTGTAAACATTCCCCGTCCCTTCACCTCTCTCGCCACCATCCGCCCTACCCTTGGTCTCATGCCTGTATGTCTCTAGACTGAAAACTTTAACTCTTTACGCCCCTTCAAAAGACGCCGTTGAGCCTGTTAGCCACGATTGTGCAGGAATGACCACATCCAGGGCCGGACCAAATGAGTTGTAAGGGGGGAGGGTTCCTCCTTTTTTGGGGGGGCAAATCAGCGAAGTGGCATCCGGAAAATTTTGGAAAAACGGTTAAAATCTGTGCAATCTGGTGCATTCTGGGCCTTGTTTTGAGGGTTAAGAGCAGCATTGTTTTGGTGCTAAAACTAGTATAAAAAAAACCCACTCAAAGCAAGGTACATGCTTTTTCCAGGGGTGGGGTTCCAGAACCCCTGGAACCCCCCCTGGGTCCGGCTCTGCACATCCTGCAGACCTGTCCCACCTTCAGGCGCCAGACGTTGCCCAATGCAGTGAAGGTCAACGAGAAGCTGTGGGGAACGGTAGAGACACTGCGGCCAAAAATCTTCTACTTAAACCCCTGTCACACTGTACCGCGTTTCCGCGGAGTTGGCACGGCGTTGTAAATTCAAGTTCTGAGAGCGCCGTGGGGTCGCAGGAAAATCAGAACGCCGAGCGACGGCGCATACTTTGTGCATGCTCAAAGTGCGCGCCGTTGCATGGCGTTCTTGGCGACCCCACCACGTCAAATGGAGATGCCACCGCGTTGCTCCGGCGCACCTCGGCGTTCTTCATTTTTCTTGGACGCCGCGGGAACGCCGTGAGGACGCAGCCCTAGTGTGACAGGGGTTTTATACAGCTACGTAGCTGGAGAATATCGTTGCTGCGGCAGACCGCGGACTTCACCATAAAGGACATAATTGTGACCCTCCACCACGAAATGAGTCGCATGTCACCTCGCGCGGTTCTGCGCTAGGCTTAATATAAGTCCGGGGAGTGTCTGGTAACAGTGTGAGGGTCACCTTAGTCACAGGCTTATAACTCAAACAGTTCTTGCTCTTTTCTAAAACGGTTTTCACCACTGGATAGAGCATAAAAAACTCTTTAGGAAAATGTAAAAATATCAAAAAATCATGCAAAGGTGACATGCGACTCATTTCGTGGTGGAGGGTCACAATTATTCGAAGCCGCGGTGGGAGAGGAAGGAAAGGATAAGCGAGGGGAGGGGGAGTGTTGATATCTTGAAGTTATCACAGCTGACAGGCATTGCCGTGTTCGCCACGGTATAAAGACGTTCTTGACAATCTAGCATGGCTGGGAACGCCGAAGAAGAACAAGAAGAAGCAACATCGCTGTGATACAGAACCGCCCTCTAGAAATTAATCAAAGAACACAAAAGACTTTTTTTTCTCTCTTTTTTTAAAAGAACAAATTCATCCGCACAAACAACAACTCCACCCTTCCACCAGCG
>NC_090252.1:43507218-43517388 GCF_037325665.1 Littorina saxatilis
CACCTCCCCACACACACACACACACACACACACACACACACACATATATACACACAGACAGACACGCACACTACAGCTATGTATTATGAGCAGTGAAGCAAGCTTATCGATCGCGCAACGTGTATAGAAGCGCACGCTCTATAGCGCGCGTGAATAGCGCGTGGCAAAAGCGCGTCACAGAAAGCCCGGATGACTCACGGACCATTCAAACCTCACGCCGTGAAGATTTAAAGTGCTCAACAGGAGGTATGGTTGGCCCAACTTGTCAGAAGTGTATGAAAAAGAGAGATGGTGGCAAAATGGAAAAGTGATGGAATATGGGGGGAAAAAAAGATAAGAAACAATGTTGGGAGAGCAGTGGTGGCAAACAGATGACTGTGCTGAATTAGGCAGAGTGGTGTAGTCTGTTCAGTGAAGTTTTAGTTTTTTAGTTTGGGGTTGGGTTTTTTTCGGGGGGGAGGGGGGGGGGGGTGCTCGCATATTCGGTCCGTTGGATCGGTTTCTTTGTTATTTGTTTGTTTGTTTGTTTGTTTTATTTGTTTTTTGTTTGTTTGTTTGTTTGTGTTTTTGTTGTTATGTGAGTTAATTCGCTTGTTTGTTCATTCGTATGTTTTCATCTGAATCAGTTAAACCAGTCACTAGGTTATTTAGTTATTCATTTATTTATATATACGACTAGTGTCTGTGTGTCTGTGTGTGTGTGTGTGTGTGTATCTGTCTGTGCGCGATGCACGGCCAAAGTTCTCGATGGATCTGCTTCAAATTTGGTGGGCTTATTCAGAGAGACCCCGGACACAACCTCATCGATGAGATATTTCAACAAGTGCTCTCAGCGCGCAGCGCGGAACCGATTTTGGTTCCACCTCAGCTATTTTGGTTCCACCTCAGCTTACCCGGGCCCCCATACCGACACACCATAGCCGCTACACCACATCACAACGCCAAAGTTCTCGGTGGATCTTTTTCAAATTTGGACACCGTATTCAGCTACACCCCGGACACAATATCATCGATGAGATATTTCAACACGGGCTCTCAGCGCGCAGCGCTGAACTCATTTTCGTTTTTGCGTTCATTTCACCATTATAAGTAACTCTTCCTTATCTTCTCCAGTGTTTGGCGTTTATCTCCCTTCCTTCGTGTGGCTTTCCCGTTCAGTTCTAAGTTACTATTACTATTTTTAGAATGTCACTGCGCTGTCCACTGCGCTGTCCACAACGCTTCCCTTGCACCCGTAAGTTGTTCTTACTGTCAAAGTGAAAAGGTCGAATCAATTTATAGCCACGCGAAAAATACACTCTCACCTATCTCTATATATTTATAGATACAGATATGCATATATATATACGGCTTCTCTCTGTGTGTGTGTGTTTGTGTGTGTGTGTAGGCAAAAACCTATGTATTATAGAGTTCTGTTTGTGATGGGGTCTAGCGGCTTTTGTCTGTCTGTATGTATAAAATAAAATAAAAAATAAAAATAAAATAAAATAAAAATAATATTACAAGCCCGTTATTCAAGATATAGAATACAGACTTATAATTCTTACCAAGAAACATCTTAACTACTTTTCATTTTAACAAATTCCACAGAGCATTATCAACTCAACCCCACCCCCTGCCCTCCTCTCCTTATTTTTTGTTTCTTTCTTTCCTCTTTTTGAAAGCGGACAAACACTCAAGTCCTTAATGGCTCAAAACCGTAGGACTTTTAATATTAATTTTAACTGTCTGTATGTTCTGGCATGTGAGAAGCCACAGCAGATAATATAGGGCTAAGAAATAAGCTCTAAAATTCTCAATCCCGTTTGACAGGACTTCGCCTTTCAAAGGTGATTGTGGTGAACCGCCACGCTGTCTGTCTCTGTCGCACCGTTCACCCCAAATTCCCGTTTCTGAGGTACTATTTTTAGAATGTCACTGCGCTGTCCAGAACGCTTCCCTTGCACCCGTAAGTTGTTCGTACTGTCAAAGTGAAAAGGTCGAATCAATTTATAGCCACGCAAAAAATACACTCACCTATCTCTATATATTTATAGATATAGATATACATATTATATATATACGGCTTCTCTGTGTGTGTGTTTGTGTGTGTGTGTGGGCAAAAACCTGTGTATTGTAGAGTTCTGTTTGTGATGTGGTCTAGCGGCTATTGTCTGTCTGTAGATGTCACCAGTTAATCTCATCCGGCACATCCGTATCATTTCTCTGGGTCCCCTCTCACGTAGGGGTCCGGGGAAATGAACTGGCGGATGTCGCTGCCAAAGAAGCGGCAGAATCTAGCCCAGCTAACACTAACATCGGCTACTCAGTAACCGAGTTCTACAGTAAAATCCGTAAACTCATTCGAAGTCAGTACGTAACATCTCTGTCCTATCAACCCATTGATATGAACGATCTACACCCCGATCTCCCAACAAACCTCCTCACTATCTTCAGACGCCTCCGTGCCGGCGGCTGCCGCTTCCATATCTTTAACAAGTCCTGCCATTGTGGAGAACCCTATTCATTTCAACACATTTTCGCTCCATGCGCTACAAATAGAATTACCTTTAAAACCTTATATGACCATATGCAGCTCCATGGTCTGAGTCCCCAGGATTATCTGCGCAGTAGCAGTTCTCTAGGCTGGTCACACAGCTTGCTGCTGTGCCGACTGGTCAGGGACTCGGACATGGGGCTGTGGGTATAACTAAGCCCAGATTATCACATCAGCGTGTTTCAGTTTGAGGTCGAGTGGCTCCCGCCATCCCTCCTGATTCCAGCGACTACCTTCTAGACAACATATCCTCACCCAAGGCCCATTAGTCGCCAAACTGTACATATCGTTTTTATTACCACGGCCTTCGTGGCTTACATCTTAATCCTTTTATTTGTAAAAAGTTTTGAGATTTATTGTTCGTGTTCCTCTTACTTGCTCATCTATTTGGTTTTATTGGTGATCCTGAAAGGTTCCACTTTTTAACTCGATTTGAAATAAAATAAAAATAATATTACAAGCCCGTTATTCAAGATATAGAATACAGACTTATAATTCTTACCAAGAAACATCTTAACTACTTTTCATTTTAACAAATTCCACAGAGCATTATCAACTCAACCCCACCCCCTGCCCTCCTCTCCTTATTTTTTGTTTCTTTCTTTCCTCTTTTTGAAAGCGGACAAACACTCAAGTCCTTAATGGCTCAAAACCGTAGGACTTTTAATATATCAATTTTAACTGTCTGTATGTTCTGGCATTTGAGAAGCCACAACAGAAAATATAGGGCTAAGAAATAAGCTCTAAAATTCTCAATCCCGTGTGACAGGACTTCGCTTGCAGAGGTGATTGTGATGAACCGCCACGCTGTCTGTCTCTGTCTCGCGATTCACCCCGGCGAAGCCGGGTATTCCTCTAGTTTATTTATATATGTATATATACTCATTGATTGATTGATTGATTGATTGATTGATTGATTGATTGATTGATTGATGTATCTATCTATTTATTACATGATTGATCAAATATCTATCATAGTTGTTCCGAGTACTCACTTCAGTTCAGTGAACGTTTCATTCAACACTCACCAGTTGATCTTCAGTTGATATGATGCAGCAAACAGATCAGACAAGATGTAGCCCGAACAATCGTTGAGCAATTGACAATTAACAAAATTCCTGCAATTAATAGTGTACAAGTATTTGAACCCCTCCTTCATTCGCAACCACGACCCACCCGTACCCACTCCCAACCACCCATTTACCCTATCATCCCAATGCTGGGAAATTCGGGTCGCTTCCTCCCAGTGGAAAGCCAGCAGCAACAAGAGTCGCGCTACCCAGGTGTATGTCGTATTTAGATTTGTTTGTTTGTTTGTTTGCTTAACGCCCAGCCGACCACGAAGGGCCATATCAGGGCGGTGCTGCTTTGACATATAACGTGCGCCACACACAAGACAGAAGTCGCAGCACAGGCTTCATGTCTCACCCAGTCACATTATTCTGACACCGGATCAACCAGTCCTAGCACTAACCCCGTAATGCCAGACGCCAGGCGGAGCAGCCACTATATTGCCAATTTTAAGGTCTTAGGTATGACCCAGCCGGGGTTCGAACCCACGACCTCCCGATCACGGGGCGGACGCCTTACCACTAGGCCAACCGCGTATTTAGATGTAATCAGCCACCTACACCTTATGGAAGAAGGACCGAGGTCTTGTACGTGCCACTGTGGTGACACGGGGGTGGAACATGCACATAAAGTTGACCCGTCCCGACCCGGATTCGAACCCGTGGCCCCAGGATCATTAGTCCAGCCATGCGTTGCTCAGAATCACAATAGCCCGCTCAGAGAAAAGTCGCTCTGGATTGGTCTATGCAACGGGCTCACAACGAGGCAAATCGCTTCACGATGGCGACGAAGAAAGCACGATTGCTGCGAGATATGAAAAAAGTTGTACTTCTTAAACTAGTAGACGATTCGGTCAGTGAAATCGTCAGAGAGAGCGTAGTTATGATGGAAAATTTAGCTGGGGTAGTCCCTGAACTTTGAAAAGCTATGAATTCCTCGGGTTACGTAGAAAACTATGCCGAGAAGATCGCAACACGCTACACGGCATCGCAGTGTAAACACCGCCGCCATCTTGGATTACGCGGCGCGCGGTGGGCGAGCATATACCAAAGCCGCTCGCCGAGTGCTTCGCGAGCGCTTTCCTGCACTGCCCTAAGAAACGGCTTTCTGTCATTCGCACTGCGGGCGACCCGTGGCGAACCGCTCTGGGCAACTCGTCTCAGACCTCTATCAACTGAGCCCCCGCCACACTATTCTGTTCCAGAGTCACTTGCGGAAAACCGTTTATCAAATATCCGATAAAGAGGGGTGGGGGTGGGGGATAGGAAAGATAGGGCAAGTGACGTCACCCACTCTAAGAATGACGTCCAGCCTATTAGATCATGTTTGTTGACTGCGGTGTTTCGCCCGTTTAGAATAAAATCACCGGCCGCCGAGAGAGGGGGATTATCCGATCAAACCTGCGCTGTCGAGACAGAGACGGCCATGTTTGATCGAGGATTATTTTGCAGGAGGAACCAAACCTCGCGTTTCCCTCAGGTCTCGGTCAGCCCAGTCTGATAACTGCCGCAAGCGAACGGTATCTCTTCCGTCCGAAATCTCGCCGTCAGTGAGTCTTGGTGACAAAGACCTTTTCTATTGAAAACTGATTAGTTAGTCTCGGCTAGGTTACTTCTTCAGCGAGGTTACTTCAATTATTGTATGTATAAGTTACAGCTCCGTCCATCCATGGTATCGCCTGATATTTTGTCGAGACTGGGTCAATGAATATGATGACGTCACTCGAGGCTCTGCCGAGAGTGACGTCATTATATTCTTTCACCCCGTCGAGACAAAATATCACGCGATACCATGGGTGGACGGAGCTGTAACGTATATATGGCATGACCAAAGTAAAGAGAATTTGTCATGGGATGTGGAAACAAATCATTGGAAATTCACCATGGGCAATCAACCCAAGCCTAGAAGTTGTAGAACTATATTTTGTTTCAGTCTTGGCAAGGCCAGTTTTGTCCAGTTCCGGAAAAGACATCATGAATTCATTCACCCTGCCGAGACGAAAAAACGATTCCAATTTCCATGGATGAAAACGTATAAGCTTATATCCCGTGACGCATCAAAGCTAAATTTTGTTTTGAAATGTCTTCACAACGTACAGATAACTTATAACGACATAATCGCCTTCACAAGACAGGAAAAACGCACACTTTGTTTTTCGTCTGCTACAAATCTAGTCTTGTTGGTTGACGGAGAGAATAAAGCTTCAATCGTACCTTCATCAACAGGAATAAATGCTCAATCCGCTGTCAGTTCGCAACTGAACCTTGTTTTTCATTTCGACAAGGATATGTAACTACCGCTTGTACGCTTTCCATTCTTATCTCCCCATCCCCCCCTTCCCTCTCCCCCCTTCCGTCGGATAGTGGTAGCGCCCCTTTTGTGCCTATAACGTCAGCATAATCCATCGTCGCAAGAGAGGGATTTGGGAAGATTTCGCCGTCAGATATTGTCGGGATCATTTAAGTCCTAAATCTGAAAGTTCATGGAATGTAGCTTCGGTTGCACTTGTGCATGTAGCATGTTCTAATGGTTCATGCTGCCATATCGATAGACTGATAAATGGCTGTCTTAGTAACTCACAAATACACCTGTAAATTGATCTGTTGATGAATTCATAATTAACTACATCAAACTGTCCATCAGGAATGATAGTTGAAACACTTGTAGTGCGTAAAACAAAACCTGCTGTGTAATGCGATCAACCCATTTTCAGACTGACATGTCTGCCTTTCTCTCTGTTTGTCTGTCTGTCTGTCTATCTGTCTGTCTGTCTGTCTGTCTGTCTGGTAGATCTCTTTCTCTCTCTCGCTCTCTCTCTCTCTCTCTCTCTCTCTCTCTCTCTCTCTCTCTCTTTCACACACACACACACACGCGCGCACGCACGCACACACACACACTCACACACACACACACACACACACACACACACACACACACACACACACACACACACACACACACACACACACACACCGTATTCCTTAATGCACGTTCAAGCCTACAGCCAGTCTTTCGAAAGTGGATAAACAAAGCCCATTTCAGTCTATAATTCATTAGCATGTTGTGCATTCCTTTGTCTGTACCGCTGGAAAATGTTGCCGTTTGGGAATTAGATATGTAACAAAGTATCCATGGTTTCAACAAATTTAACGAATTAGTGTGAACAACGGTAGGCGGTATTGTCCGAGTGTTTTCGGCCCGCTTTCCGCATGCATTATTAATGAGAATACTTAGGCCGACAACTACTTGACGAAAACGCGTTCCGTTTTGCAGGAATCGATTTGATTGAAAAAGCTGTTGACTAACAATCGTGTGTGAAAGTTAGCAGGCACACCTACTGCTGGCATACTATGGTATCGCTATGGAGAGAACAATGTCTACCTCAATCAAATAATAGTACCTTACAGGGAAAGTTTGGATGCCGAAATTGCTTATTCTAGTGTCTATCCTGTTTGGGGAAAAAGGAGATCACATCCACTAGTGTTCTAACGTACCTATATAACATCTTCTTTTTCTGCGTTTATGGGCTGAAAATCCCACGTACACTCGTGGTTTGTTTGGTTTTTTTTGCACGAGTGGGGGTATGACCGTTTTTACCCCGCCAATTAGGCAGCCATACGCCGCTTTCGGAGGATGCATGCTTGGTATTTTCGTGTTTCATAACCCACAGAACTCTGACGTGGATTACAGGATCTTTTTCCGTACCCGCTTGGTCTTGTGCTTGCGTGTACACACGAAGGGGAATAAGGCACTAGCAGGTCTGCATATAAGTTGACCTGGAAAATCGGACAAATCTCCACGCATAACCCACCAGGCGGCCGCGGCTGGGATTCGAACTCACGACCTTCCGATTAGGAGGCCGACGTCTTACCACTGCTCCACTTCGCCCGTCAATCCTAACATCTAAGTAAGCTCTGTGCTTGTTTCATTATACACAACGCTCATTTGCTTGTGTCTTCCCTGCAAGCGGCTGAACATTTTGTCAAGATAAGTTTTGTGTAATTAGTGTTTGTCTGTGTACTTAAAAGACCGCTGGGTCGATATATCTGTGAACGTAACCTTTTTATTTTGTCAATAGTTAAACGTTCAAAGAGCATACCTTTCTTAGTTTATGTTTTTATTTTTACACACCGCTCGACAAAGATAACTTTTCTTGCCTTGAAAGTATCCAACAGATGTACATCTTCACCCCCCACCCCCCCCCCCCACCCCCTTCTTTGTCATTACCATTTTCTTTATATTTAATACGCACGACAGCACCGTTACAAATCAACCCTTGTGAAGTACAGAAAACTCTTGTAGCTTTTCATTTCCTTCAAGTTACAACACCTGCAGGAGAGAAATCTACACTCACATCATTCACTTATCTTTATCTTGTCTTCACGCTACTCATTCTTGTTAGCTTATGCACTGGGCAACACAACTGATACCAATCGACATACGACTGTACATGTCTGGGAGCTTTTTATACCTTAGGCAGGTATTTGTTTTCAAATCCTGCCTGTATAGACTACGTACGTGTCAATCTCACTGGATCCCCCAGGCTATATTTATATTTATATTTATATTTATTATCTGTTGTAGGAGCATACTTCCACTCGGACACATACCAACATTTTACAGCCTGATTGCTCTCTTTGTAGAGTAGGTGGGTTGTTGTTGTTGTTGTTGTTGTTGTTGTTGTTGTTGTTGTTGTGGTGGTGATGGTGATGGTGATGGTGATGGTGATTGTTGTTGTTGTTGTTGTTGTTGTTGCTGTTGCTGTTGCTGTTGTTGTTGTTGTTGTTGTTGTTGTTGTTGTTGTTGTCATCGTCATCGTCGTCGTCGTCGTCGTCGTCGTTGTCGTTGTCGTTGTCATTGTCGTTGTCGTCGTTGTTGTTGTTGTTGTTGTCGTCGTCGTCGTCGTTGTTGTTGTTGTTGTTGTTGTTGTTGTTGTTGTTGTTGTTGTTGTTGTTGTTGTTGTTGCAGCATCAGCAATTGTTGTCGGTGTTTTTGTGCAAAAGTAATTTCGCACCGGCCCCTATGTCAATGTGGAAAAAAATACTTCAGCAATAAATTCGCGCTCTGCATCGTGTTTGTCTAGTTTTACTTGCCAATACTTAATAATTTGTAATACTCCAGACGTCATAATTCATACTTCAGAACTCATAGTGACAGTCATGACCATTATCATAGCCAGAGTTCATTATTCATAAATCAAAGTAATAGTCATCGTCGTTGTCATAATCAAAGTCATATTTGTAGTTCATAATTCATAATTTATAGTTTATAGTTCATGGCCGTTCATCATTTATAATTCGTAATTTATCATGTATAACTCATAATAATCTTTCGTATTGGTTCTTGTTTTTCAGCCATAACAAAGGTGTTATATCGACCGTGATCATTTTCCGTGGTCATGGCATGTACCTTTCCCTCACCAAACACACACACACACACACACACACACACACACACACACACACACACACGCACACACAAACACACACACATACACACACACACAAACTTCACCAATATAATGCTACACACCTTTGCAGTACAAGTACTAGACAGGTAAGCGTCAAAATGAGCAAATGCGTCAGGGGGGGGGGGGGGGGGGCAATCGGAGGAGAGCTAGGGAGGAAAACCAGGTGGTAGACCTATCAGCCGGGTAGTGTGTCGGGTACCCAGTGACGACGTTGCGAAGAGTTATTGCCTCGTTGCGCTCCCATTGAAGGGGGGGGGGGGGGAATTGAGGAACGGCATGTCTGTTGTCTGCTATTCGGTCCCTCCCTTACTCCTCCCAATGTATTTTTTTCTCTCGCTCTTACCTGCCGCTTCATTGCTGTTACGCCGGAGATAAGCGTTACACCTTTGGGGAATGTTTTGCACCTTTGACTTTCTCCCGTGAAAACGACTTTTCCTTTTACCTGTGTCTCCGCCTTCTTTTTTATTCACTCTCTCCGTACTTGACTCCCCCTAACCCCCCCCCCCCCCCCCCCGCCCTCACATCGCCCCTCCCCCCCCCCCCCTTACTTCTCTTCCCTTTTCCCTCCGACACCTTCGTGTGATTTGTGACTTTCCTTTCGCATTTGTATCCACAGGAACCTGACCGTTTCGTTTGCAGGTTTGTGTCTGTGTTGGCCGAGAAACCCAAAAGACAGATAGACTGCCAACGTCATTCTAAAATTCAGAAGAAAAAAACCAACCAAGATATATTGGTAGCTTATTATAACGTTTAATGTATGACAAACGTAACTTACGTTCACTGATCTTCGACCCAGCGGTCTTTTAAACAGACAAATATTTATTACATACAGATAATAAACTATAAATTGTCCAAGAAAATCGCTCAGATGACACAAGCGAGGCAATATTCCGCCTCAGATAAGTTTATTGTCTGTATCATAAGTGTTTGTCTGTGTGTCCACTTACACGACCGCTGGGTCCACCCAGAGTGAAAGTAACGCTTTGTTTTAGGCCAAAAAAAAAGTCTGTTTACGGTAACCCGACCGACCCTATTTTTTTCGCGCGACCCTAGACTTTTTTTTGGCATTTGGGAAAAAAAAATGACGTAAAAA
>NC_090252.1:43517588-43527588 GCF_037325665.1 Littorina saxatilis
GATTAAGTGTACAGTGCCAGTGGTAGTAGTAGTGGTTAACTTAAGGAAAATCTATGTATCATTACGCGTTCCGCTTACTACGGTAACGAAACCGACAACGACGTCTCGGCGAGTGCGTTTAGTTTCACTTTCGTTAACGTAATGGTAGGGAAGACAACTGATGCATAATTCTAAAGAGTACCGTCCCATGTCTTGACTCTTCATTTGGAAAAAGAAGAAAAGTCTTACCCGTAGCAGACGACGCAGCAGAGACGACACAAAGAAAACAACAACCACAGAACCGGTAAGTGCAATGTTGTTTGTATTGATACATCGTAATGTTTCTTATATATACCGTAAAGTACCTTGTAAGCGCCCACCCCCCCCCCCCCCCCCCCCTGTGCACCAATTCCGACCCAAAGTAGGGGGTGGGCGCTTACCGTCTAGGTACTACACCCTATGCACGAGCAATTTTCATTGAGAAATGTGGTCTTTTATCACTTCGTAATCATATCTTCTTTCATTTTCCATCGTCAATTGTTTTTCTTGTTCGTATTGTCATTAGAAGAGCTTGGGGGAGACAAATGTCGTCGCATCCTTTTCTTGTCTGCAGAGGTGCCGCTGTCGGCCGCAGGCTGTGTCTCCGTTTCCCTTGAACAAGGGGTACGTCTTCTGGATATGGGCAGCAGTCTATTTTACTTGGCCAAAGACTGTTTTCGGCAGAGAGAGAGAGAGAGAGGAGAGAGAGAGATAGAGAGAGAGGATGAGAGAGAGGAGAGAGAGAGAGAGAGAGAGAGAGAGAGAGAGCGAGAGGAGGGGGAGTAGTGTCTGTGTGTGTGTGTGTGTTTCCATTGGCGTTATTATCCAAATAGTCAAGAGGTGTACGATTTGATTCGCGGCATCTTGTAATCATGGACTTGCAGGCGTTTAGATCCAAGGCGTGCAGACACACGCGGGTTTGCCGCAAGAAAGGGAAATCATTCACAAAACTGACTAGCAGATCAAGTGCGGAATTTTTATTTCGCCTGATTTCAATGGTGTAAAGTGGGGGGTGGGCGCTTACAAGGTACTATACCCTATGCACGGTTTTGGACTAAAAGTGGGGGGGTGGGCGCTTACTCGATACTGGGCGCTTACAAGGTACTTTACCGTATATATAGGCCAAGATAATACGGGAAGCAGCCCTGGGCAATCTGTAAAAGGCCCAGCCTTCCGGCAGTGGTGAAGGCAAGTCTCTCATTGACATAGTCTCTGCATATCCAGGCCAAAACTAAAGATAGTTGCAGCAGAGTTCCCACAACAAACAAGCATAAATGAAACATAGAATTAATGGTTGGACATAGTTGTACTCCCAACTGTATTTTGTTTTTGTTTTTTTGTTACTCTGTTGTGTGTTATATTTTGATTCAGTAAAAATGTCGATTGCTAAGTTCACTTTTGTTTTCAAATCTTGTTCAAATTTTGTGTGTGAGTTTGTGTGATTAGAGATGAATTATTCAAAAAACGCAAGGAAAACAAGGTTGGCATTATCCTCCTACATTCAGTAATATTAGGCATGTATGAAGTCTAAAGTTCCGCAACATCTACAGTTTCATATATTTTAATTAAGCACAAGGTCACACGGAAAACCCATTCTTCTTTTTTATGCCAATGGTGACAAGACAACAAGCGACCCTAAACTACCTGTTAGCCGGCCGCACTGCTTGACCTCAGTACCAGAGCGACCGCAAGCAAAGCCCGACTTGATATGGTGATCTTTGATTACTTTTCCTTCACTTATCCAAACATTATTCTCTTCCTGAATTTTTATAAGCCAGACTCCATGGCAAACACCTAGCACTGACCAGGATCAGAAATACATCTCACTTTATACACTTAAACCAAGTCTGAGTAGTCTGTTATTCTTCTTTCTTGATTGATTGCCTCCCTTTTACCATAAAATTCTCTGATTTCCAAATCTGAGATGCATGCATCAGTTTTAGTGTTATGTCTGCAATAAATTTAGTTTCTGTACATTTATCATTAATCATAATTATTCCAATAAATTGACTTGCACTAAAGCTAAGTTAGAGAGAGAATTTACTGACAACAATTAAATCAGATCTAGAGTGAGTTGTTTCAACATAAAAACAAGCATTATAATTGTACAATCACATAGACATGTATACACACTTTGGACTGAACTCTCACTCTGTAATACAATTTCAAACGTTGAATTTAATTACTATTTCTTCAAGCTTTGCCATGCAAAGGGCAATATTTTAACAAATCTCATATGTATGTTCTGTTACTCAAAATAATCCCTTTAACTTCAAGTAATATTAATTATAAATTATTTATAACACCTTATACGCACATATATGTAGATAACCAATTCTAACTTCATATGACTATAATTTGATTTTCCATTTGTTTCACTTCCAAAGTCAAATAATCATACAGCAAATAGTACACAAACTCATTTCAATTCATGGACAGATCCAGTTATTAATATGTGGTTATTTAGGAATGTAATGGCACTAGAACTGCCTAAATGGCAGGTAAAAATAGTTATACACGTTAAAAATACACTCAAGCAAAATATGTGAGTGTACGTGGGAGTTTCAGCCCATGAATGTAGAAGAAGAAGATTGGATCTTTTGTAAGGACGGGTCCTGAGGCAAATCCACACAGCCCAAATATTTGACAGTTCAGTGTCTTTGAAAAAGTTATGGTAGAAGAACAAGATTTTCTGTGAAGAGTGGACAGTCCCATGTGACTGCCTGGCTGGTGATGATGGTTGTTTAGTGGCCGCTTGGTACCGAGGTATGAGCAGACAAGAAGACCCTCTGCCTGCAAACTACAAATTACAACACAGCAGTACCCATGTCAGAGATCCATGTGCACACCTACTAATGCATAATGAAGAATAGCATGTACTAAAGTAATTTGCGAAAGCAAGTACAGCTGTACAGGCTGATGAAGCAAAGTAGCACTAGCAGTTACTTCAAGAAAGTCACTGTCCTACTTGATATGTCAAAAGCCGGTATATACCACACAAACAAATTATGTTCAGTGTCAGTATGAGTGACCATCAGATATGTATTTATACACAAGTGACAAGAGCATACAATTTTACAAATGATCAATAAATGGAGGTCAGCTGGGTTCTTACCTGGCTTTATTTTTTACGCAGGTTCACTTGATAATAGACATATGCTTGTTTGGAATCAGTAGCGAAATAAGAAACAGGCCGCAGCCAGTATGAAACGTTTAAAGCGCGCCCCAGTTGGGTGCTTCTTTTTTTGTGTGTCAATTTTACAGACGACAGAAATGTCTGAATGTGCAGCATCTATTTGGTTTAACCAAATTTAACTCAATAAAGTACCACTGAAAAAGTTGCTTTTGCATTTGACCGACTATTAGGGTTTAACGTCCTCTTAGACCAACTGGTCTATATTGGGACAGGTGTTGGTAATACGCTGAAAATATGGTGTGATACTTTGATTCGAACAAGCCCGCTGTGGCTGTCTTCTTCGACACACCAGCATTGGGTTTGTCTTGTCAAAGTATTGAAATACGATCATGATAATCAGAGATGAAAGATCATGCAAGCGTGTCTTCGTGTTTTCCAAGCCCTGAGACTTTTGCTGTGAACTTGGGATCTTTTTCGGGGGTGTTCGGACACCAAAGAGAGTCTGCACAAAGTTGAATCCGAGAAATAAATCTCTTACCGAACGTGGGGATCGAACCCACGCTGATAGCGACCAACTGGCTACAAAGCCAGCACGCTACCAACTTAGCTACGTCCCCGCCAATTGCATTTGACCAGATACTTGTAGTTGCAAACCGGGTTATCCACCATATTTTGAACTCCCACCAGGCGACCGGGCAGTAGATTTGGCCATCTCTAAGCAGTGAAATCATGTTAATAATTTTAAAGCCTTCTACAGGGTCAATTTGTTTAGATGCTTGGCCATTTGGATGCCAAACACCATGTTACACAAGATCAATGCAATGAGCATTTCTTCTACTTGAGAGCTACACAGACAATTAGTAGAGATACTCCTCCAGTGTTGGTGGATTCAGTCCAAAGAACTGTGATGTCTCACTGCCATGTAGGCAAGTATGACAGTTGGACAACAAAACCCCAACCAGGTAGAGTTTCCCTACAGGGGACAAGAACAGCTTCAAATTTTTTTTGAAATCCAAAAATGCCCACAGCCTAACAATTTTTGAAAATTCCCATTCAACAGAGTTTCTCGCCCTGCTCATTTCTGTGTTGAAGGCCTGTTGCTCTTCTGTGATCTGTCCACGGTACGGCCTCATCAAGTTAGGGGTCAAGGGGTAGGCTCGGTCCCCATACAGGTACATTTCATCTCCTGCTGGAGTGACCATGTGCTGCTGCATGTGTTCAAGAATGCCACAACCATTCAGCAAAGCTGCGTCATGTCGTCGACCAACCAAGGGCCCAAAAACATTTGCCACAAGGCCATTTGGTGTCACGACACACTGAAACTTTAGAGAGTGCACCCTCTTATGGCCGTACACTTCTTGTTGCAAATGGCCGGGGCGACACATTGATCGTATTGTGCCATCAACCATCCCCCAACAAAACTCCAGAGGAGCCCCCTTGGCATGTATAGCTGCACAGTACCGTTCCAGTTGGGGCACTGTCAGCCATGGCTGATTGAGGTTTGTTAGTTTGTCAGAAAACTGATCATAGATGAAGTCGATACCTACCTTGAACAGCACACACAACTCCGGCTTGGGACGATGAAACATCTGCGAAAGGTCAGCAAACCGGCATGGGTAAGCCAACCTCCGCAGACAGATGCAGAGCACCTCCAATCCTGAAAAAAATCATAAATTCAAATGAGCCTGGTGAGTGTGTATGCGAATGTGTGTGGAGAGGCATATTCTCATACAGTCTTCAAGTTAAAAAATAATAACACTGCAAAAGTTTTCTCACGCGCCTTAAAATACCCAGCCCGACATGCTTATCATCAGTTTGATTTTCTATTTATCAGGTTTGACACAGTTACTGGCTATACTGCACACACAAAAACAGTTACCCGACAAGAACAAAATAAAAAGATTTTTATTTTGAAGGGGGGGGGGGGGGACACCACGAAGACAAAATCAATAAAAACAATTATCATAAAAAAAGTTAAAACAAATAAGTCCTTTGCACATCAAAAGTAACTTCCCTTGAACTTGGATTCATGTAACAATGGCGGCCACTTCGTCAACTTGTAAAAAAAATATTCATTTATTTTGTTAAACTAATATGAATAAATTATCAGTATCGACGCATCTTTATTTATTCTGTTACCATATTTCAAAAATAATTTCACTCAACTCCACAGACTAAGTCAGTAAGTGGCACAACCAATTCACTATTATTTCTCTATTGTCTAAATAGAGTACTGTGTCGACCAAAGGGGCTAAAGTTAGTCAGGTACATTTTGTGATTCAAGTTCAAAATACATAGTTCAAATTTTAGATTTTAAGCAATCCCAAAATAAATTATGCCCCAACTCAACGCTCCGCTTTAATCTTTTACGAAACCTGAAATAGTAAAAACAACTCACTGAATATTCACAGTAAATGCAAACTTCACGACTTTGCGAATCAAATCATGGAGGAGGATCATTAAACTATCATTCTGACTGAAATACAACTCAACTTCACAGCAACCAGGGTAAAAAATAAATCCTCACCACTGGCCTTGGTTCCTTGATTGTTCATTCCATTAGGCGCCTGCATAGTCCTCTGCATTCCTAGAAGGGCGCACGGTCTCCGAATCTCTTCCGCGCTGAAGCGAAATAAGTCCTCACATTCGATGGCTGTGAAGTGATCAAGGGCGAACTGACCCTCATAGGCCCTTCTTTCTGGCTGTTGAAATGTAGGTTAAACTTAGTGAAATCATGGATCACTTGTACACTTTATTCAATTAATTAGCCTGAAAATTCTGCTGAAGCTACTCAAATCAATACTGGGTAACAGAGGGAAAGTTAAACTCCAACATTTTAACTCGCCAGCTGGGCGAGTAACTTCAAGAAAGTCACTAACCTGGCAGAAATTTCGCCGCCCCGATGCATACCAGTTCCCACAATTGATCTGCAGTAGCGTTAAAACCCTTTTGGTTGCATTTGACCAGAATTTTAATTGGCCAGCCAGGTGCGTTGCGAGCCTGTTTTTACTAGCCAAGCGGATTGTTTACTCGCCCCTGGATAACAAATGACCCTTACAGGTTGAACTTGAAGCATGTTGGATAAATAGTTTCAACTGTGCATCTCAAAAAGCACCAGTTGACAGTATTCTGATATAAATACTGTGTATGTTTTAGAACACAGAAGTTTCCTTGTACTGAAGTAATTTGATCCTAGAAATAATAAAACTAGAACCAAGGTGCCTTGTGCTTAAAAGTCTGATAGAACCAGTAAGTGTAACATCCTTCTTGAAAGTACATGTATTGCTATCAAATTAAAATGACACAAGAACACAAACTGACAGTGACACAGACTCTGTGACAGAGAGTGGACTTAATAATAATAGTCATGCTTTGATGAAACTAAAACTCTGACTGCAGATTTGGTCATCAGTTTCCATTTGATTTTGATTCTTGAACAGTAAATAGTTAAAACTCTATGTTTATAAACCATTAAATGTAAGTAAAGTCACACGGAAACCAAATCTAGGTGTAAGTGTTAGATCTACCCAATATCACTATCAGTATCACTGTTGATTCAGACAAGATCACTATAATGACTATGAAAATGAAATCTAACCAAAAAAACATTTAATTTTTTACATGAACAACATTTAAAACCTAACCATAACCAATCCAAAGTAACCTCACCGGCCATAACCAAAATATACGCCTGTTCCTGACAATTATATTTTAGCGGAACCTTTAATGCCTTTAGAAGCTAGACCTAAGCTTTGACTTGTTTGCTAACCTGATCAAGAAGTGCGAAGACAACAAAATCATCTTCTGCGTCATCCTCGTCCCACGCCGCAAGCTCAAAAGTTGGTCCCTGGCATCCATGAAGATCGATCTTAAAACAAAACATAAACAGCGAGAGGATTGGAACATTTGCAACTTTTCACTGCATAACTCATCTTCCAGACAGTAAGCGAAATCGAAATCGAAAAGGGTGAATCGAAAAACTGAACACAACTCAAAAGCGGCCATTTTTTGTGTGTTTGAAATGTGAAAAAGCTTGCTCTGTTCAACGCTTAAATTACAGCATCAAACCAGGATTATATCACACATTAAACTGACATTTGTACCATTAAGTGGTTTAGGAACATACTAGTTATAAATAATCCTGTAAATAAACAAGCGTTCGCTCAGTTTTTACATACCTTTTGGGGCTCGTTATTTTCGTCGATTCAACCACAGCTCGTTAGCGGATCGAAGGAAGCATCCGTAAACTTTGACCTCTAACCTTTGAACTGCGCACACATCGCTGACGTCAACACATAAAAAAGTACCGATAACCACTAGCACTACCACTGGCACTGTACACTTAATCAGTCTATTATATAAGTTACAGCTCCGTTCATCCATGGTATCACCTGATATTTTGTCGAGATTGGGTCAATGAATATGATGACGTCACTCGAGCCGAGAGTGACGTCATTATATTCTTTCACCCCGTCGAGACAAAATATCACGCGATACCATGGATGGACGGAGCTGTAACGTATATGATGGCATGACCAAAGTAAAGAGAATTTGTCATGGGATGTGGAAACAAATCATTGGAAATTCACCATGGGCGATCAACCCAAGCCTAGAAGTTGTAGAACTATATTTTGTTTCAGTCTTGGCAAGGCCAGTTTTGTCCAGTTCCGGAAAAGACATCATGAATTCATTCACCCTGCCGAGACGAAAAAAACCAATTCCATGGATGAAAACGTATAAGCTTATATCCCGTGACGCATCAAAGCTAAATTTTGTTTTGAAATGTCTTCACAACGTACAGATAACTTATAACGACATAATCGCCTTCTCAAGACAGGAAAAACG
This sequence comes from Littorina saxatilis, assembly GCF_037325665.1. Classification (NCBI taxonomy): domain Eukaryota; kingdom Metazoa; phylum Mollusca; class Gastropoda; order Littorinimorpha; family Littorinidae; genus Littorina; species Littorina saxatilis. Next base: position 43,525,588 of record NC_090252.1, read on the forward strand.
CACACTTTGTTTTTCGTCTGCTACAAATCTAGTCTTGTTGGTTGACGGAGAGAATAAAGCTTCAATCGTACCTTCATCAACAGGAATAAATGCTCAATCCGCTGTCAGTTCGCAACTGAACCTTGTTTTTCTTCTTTAACATTTTGGTTAACATTGAAACGGCAATCAATAAGAGTGTTTCAGCTGTTTCAAGACACAGGCTTAGCTCCTTTAGTCACCTGGCTGGCTATAGTGGAAAGGTTACTTTTGGTGGTCACATTAGATATTATGTTTTTTGGAAAGTTTGTTTTATTTGCAGCCACAGTTCGGTAAACGACAAATGGCTAAACCCAACCACCTAAGAATGAGAAGCGTTTTTGTAACATGACCCATATTCTGCAAAAATGCAGCCATGACGCAGGGGGTAGGTTACAAAAAACCGTCATGTACCGCTTGACTGCATACGGATATAAGCAAATTATACCTTAAACGAAAGCTAAAGATTTTTGCCATCAGACAGCAAGTAAAATGCCTAATTCGTATACACAGTTTTATTTTTAACAACATCTGTATAACATGCGGACGACAAAACAGGAAATGCCATTTTCTCAATCGATATGTATAGCTAACTGAACGCCTGGTTGAAACCGCAATCAAAAACATCTTGAAAATTGTTTATTCTCACAGCTAGAATTATTTTACATCAACAATTGTTAATTTACCGAGGAAAACAACAGTCACATAAGATACATAATGGATGATTTTGAATCAACTCCGAAAACCGAACCGGGTCGAAGCAAAAAAGAGTTTACACATACACAGGCTTGAAAAAGGATAATTTGGTTCAATCTGTTAGATTTTTACCCATAACGTTAAAGATCAGCTTAATATAAAAGGAAAGTGATCATTGTAAAAGGATTTTGCTATCGCAAAATAATTCAACTTCCGGTTTTACCACATGGCGTCCATAATATTATCAATTTATTACATAGCGTGCATTTGTCAGAAATTATACTAAATGTTAGAAGCGATCTTAAAGTGAAAGTAACGTTTAATAAAAGTATGCGCATTTATTTATTGATTGATATATGACTAAAATAATGGACATGTAATTTAAACGTGCAAAGCGACATTTTGTACACTACCTCTCTAAAACAAACGCGACTATGACCGACCGATATGTATGTGTAAATTAGGTCATTGTTAGTGATGAAAACGGGTTTTCTTTAAAAGATAACACGCAAACTGTGAAGTTCAAGCCCATAAATGATTTTAGTACGACTTCTTCAAAACAGGTCTGTTTTTCACTCCACCAGTTTCAGTTTTAATAAAATATATGTATAGCTCTCATTTAAAAAAAAAAACTTATCTGCAATTCACTTAACCAAATACACAATGAACCCAGAAGGTATTAGAGTGAGAAACTTCACAGTGAAATATGTTATGATTCCCCTTATTTCAAAATATATGCATTTTAATTGGCAGACACGATTCACGTCGTTGGTACGTGTCCTCTGGTGAGGCAACCGTTAGCATTTTTTGTCGTAAAAATTGACATTTTTAAACATAAATCATGGACAAAAAACTAATTCTACAAAAAGTGCAGGTTTTCTTGGTATAGTCAGTTAAAGCATATTAAAATTCAAGAAATTGTGCAATTACGTGTATGTATTTGAAATGGCAGAAAATATTCAATGAAAGTGATTTTTGACTGATTGAAACCCTACCCCCACTAACAAAATGTGCCCTGAGATTAGGGGTGTTAGTTGAAGATGAATGAATAATGGCTATAGTTTTCCCCTAAATTATTCAAAACCTAAACATATACATAGGCGAGATGTTCTACATTAACACAATTAACTTTTTAAACATATACATATGCTTAGTACACGATACTTCCGGTTTTTCTACCGGATGACTTATACATTTAGGGGGTAAACACCTTATCATAGAAAAAGCTTTATTTTCAAAAAGTGCAAGTAATTATTAAAAATCATACATAATATTTATATATTGGAGTTA
>NC_090252.1:43530088-43532588 GCF_037325665.1 Littorina saxatilis
TCTGATCACAGATGAGGTCGTAGTTTGTAGGTTGAATCTATGAATCGGCCAGAAATAGATCTGCATTTCTGGTACGACCTTCCTGATTATCAACAGCGGGTTCATGGTCGGAATCAAGAGGTCAAATTTGCGTGGCTCCCAATCATTTCATAAAAAATTTCCGTTTTCTTGTTTCTGCGGCTGCGCAAGTTATTTTGCCTAGGTCATGGCCGAACTTTAGGCCTACGGAGAAATATCGCCGGATATTTTCTCCCTGGATTAACAGAGACAAAGAAGGGAAGTCATGCTGTATACGATTTTCCACTCTTTTCTTGGAACTCTCGTCGAAAATCTCCCTGTCAGTAAGTCTTGGTGACCTAGAACCTTGGTGACTGTTACTCGTTTTCTTCAAACTGACCACTAAGTCTCGGCTTGGTTACGTCACTATAGTTGTATTACATGTACTGTACTGATGCAGTATATTACAATTTCGCACACTTCTTTTCTTAAAATTGTTTTCGAAAATCTCACGGTCGATGTTTCTTTCTGATCGATACCATTTTCTTCCCAACTGATAAATAATGTCATTGCGACAAGGATATGTAACTACCGCTTGTACGCTTTCCATTCTTATCTCCCCATTCCCCCCCCCCCCCCCCTTCCCTCTCCCCCCTTCCGTCGGATAGTGGTAGCGCCCCTTTTGTGCCTATAACGTCAGCATAATCCATCGTCGCAAGAGAGGGATTTGGGAAGATTTCGCCGTCAGATATTGTCGGGAGCATTTAAGTCCTAAATCTGAAACTTCATGGAATGTAGCGTCGGTTGCACTTGTACATGTAGCAAGTTCTAATGGTTCATGCTGCCATATCGATAGACTGATAAATGGCTGTCTTAGTAACTCACAAATACACCTGTAAATTGATCTGTTGATGAATTCATAATTAACTACATCAAACTGTCCATCAGGAATGATAGTTGAAACACTTGTAGTGCGTACGTAAAACAAAACCTGCTGTGTAATGCGATCAACCCATTTTCAGACTGACATGTCTGCCTTTCTCTCTGTTTGTCTGTCTGTCTGTCTATCTGTCTGTCTGTCTGGTAGATCTCTCTCTCTCTCTCTCGCTCTCTTTCTCTCGCTCTCTCTCTCTCTCTCTCTCTCTCTCTCTCTCTCTCTTTCACAAACGCAACACACACACACGCGCACGCACGCACACACACACACACACTCACACACACACACACACACACACACACACACACACACACACACACACACACACACACACACACACACACCGTATTTCTTAATGCACATTCAAGCCTAAAGCAAGTGTTTCGAAAGTGAATAAACAAAGCCCATTTCAGTCCATAATTCATTAGTGTGTTGTGCATTCCTTTGTCTGTACCGCTGGGAAATGTTGCCGTTGGGAATTAGATATGTAACAAAGTATCCATGGTTTCAACAAATTTAACGAATTAGTGTGAACAACGGTAGGCGGTATTGTCCGAGTGTTTTCGGCCCGCTTTCCGCATGCATTATTAATGAGAACACTTAGGCCGACAACTACTTGACGAAAACGCGTTCCGTTTTGCAGGAATCGATTTGATTGAAAAAGCTGTTGACTAACAATCGTGTGTGAAAGTTAGCAGGCACACCTACTGCTGGCATACTATGGTATCGCTATGGAGAGAACAATGTCTACCTCAATCAAATAATAGTACCATACAGGGAAAGTTTGGATGCCGAAATTGCTTATTCTAGTGTCTATCCTGTTTTGTGACAAAGGAGATCACATCCACTAGTGTTCTACCGTACCTATATAACATCTTCTTTTTCTGCGTTTATGGGCTTAAAATCCCACGTACACTCGTGTGGGTTTTTTTTGCACGAGTGGGGGTATGACCGTTTTTACCCCGCCAATTAGGCAGCCATACGCCGCTTTCGGAGGATGCATGCTTGGTATTTTCGTGTTTCATAACCCTCCGAACTCAGAGTCTGACATGGATTACAGGATCTTTTCCGTGCGCGCTTGGTCTTGTGCTTGCGTGTACACACGAAGGGGAATAATGGACTAGCAGGTCTGCACTTAAGTTGACCTGGGAAATCGGACAAATCTCCACCCTTAACCTACCAGGCAGCTTCGGCCGGGATTTGAACTCACGACCTTCCGATTAGGAGGCCGACGTCTTACCACTGCGCCACTTCGCCCGTCAATACTAACATCTAAGTAAGCTCTGTGCTTGTTTCATTATACACAACGCTCATTTGCTTGTGTCTTCACTGCAAGCGGCTGAACATTTTGTCAAGATAAGTTTTGTGTAATTAGTGTTTGTCTGTGTACTTAAAAGACCGCTGGGTCGATATATCTGTGAACGTAACCTTTTTGTTTTGTCAATAGTTAAACGTTCAAACAGCATACCTTTCTTAGTTTATGTTTTTATTTGTACACACCGCTCGACAAAGATAACTTTTCTTGCCTTGAAAGTATCCAACAGATGTCAGTACATCTTCACCCCC
>NC_090252.1:43537588-43580088 GCF_037325665.1 Littorina saxatilis
CTTTTTTTTAAATGTTTTTTTTCTATGGATCAGGGTTGTTTTTCCTTTGCTTAGTTTAAACGGTAATTTCAGTATGTGTTGTCACAATGTAGGTTTAAATCATGTATCATCTTTTACAAGTGTATTTTTAGTAACATTGTATTTTTTTAATAATGTGCATCTTTTTTCGTTGCGGTATTTTAGACAAAATGTATTTCGTGTTTGTGTTGTTTTTTGTATAGCTGTTTTCCTTTGTTTCTCTCTTTATTTGTGTGTGTGTGACCATATTTATTACTGTAGTTTGCAAGAGACCAAGAGAAGATGGATAAGTAATTAATATAATCGCTTATAGCAATGATTAAGTATTTAATTTTGCACGTGTTATATCTTTCGAAGATAAAAAAAAAAAGGAAAACAATCGAACCCTGTTTCGAAACAGCAAAATATGTGCTTCTAATGACTGTTGTTATGTTATGTATTTATTGATGGCATATTATTTTTATAACCATGACATTTTATTTGTTTATCTATTCATTTATTAATGTAGTTATTCATATATGTGTTTATTCATTCATTTATTGATGTATTTCTTTTTTCTTTATATATTTATGTATTCATATATTTATTTATTTATTCATTTATTTATTTATGCATTTATTTATTTTCTGATTTATGCATTTATCTATTTATTTAGTTAGTTAGTTATGTATACGTTCATTCTTCCGTTCATTTGTTTATTCGTTCGTTCATTCTTTCGGTCATTCATTCATTCATTCATTCATTCGTTCATTCGTTCATTCATTCATTCATTCATTCATTTATGTATTTATTTATTTATTTATCTATTTATTTATGGGTTTATTAATTCGTTTATTTCGTCCATGCGTTCATTCGTTCAATCATTCATTCATTTCGTTCAGTCAATTGTTCATTCATACATGCACTTGTTCATTGATTTATTTATTTATTTATTTATTTATTTATTTATTTATTTATTTATTTATGTATTTATTTATTCATTTATTTATTTATTTATTGTTATTTGTTGATCGATTTACTTATTTATTTATTTATTTATTTATTTATTTATTATGCATTTATCATTCTTTATACTTTTGGTTTACATTTTATCGCGTGTTTCTATTTTTCATTCTTTGAAATACATAAAACAAAAAGACTAAATTAAAAGAAAAACAACAAAACACGTTTTAATAATGATTACATTCTATTCGGTGTGGCCATATGCCCACATCACTATACTCTTCTCATTGTCTGCTGAATTAAAATATTATTCTGTATTTTGCCTGCATATATGTAAAAATGGAAGGGAGCAAAATACAAAATCATGTTCACAAATGGTTTCGGAACTTGTCTCCTTTTTTCTCTTTTAATTGTTTCAACAAATTTGATTTTTAAGGTATTGCCTGTATTGTCAAGGGTTAAAAAGTTGAGCGAGTTGCATCGTTATTTTGTGTTATTCATTCTTTTTCTCCAGTGTTTTTCTTCATTTTATTTCATCTTTGTAATGTTTGCTATGTCATTCATATTTTTCTATTTCATTTAATTGTATTTCTTTTATTTATTACGATTCATTTAATTCATTTTCGGCTTTTCCCCCCCACCGGTTTTAACAATAACAACACCGTCTTCCCTCGAAGTTTTAATCAATGTGTTTATGTTCGAATCTTTTTACTGGTGTTTTTCAGTAATAAGGAAAATCATTAAAAGCAACGTTGTGTTCCGTTGCTGCAAAATTGATTCATGAATTTTAGTGTTTTTTGCGTTGTTGTTTATTCTTACAATTTTAATGTGTCTGTTATTTTTATGTTTAACCGAGAGAACTTGAATGAAATAAGCTTACACGTGAACAGCGGCCGCAGATGGTGTCTGGACTCTTAAAGTGGTGATTTTATATTCTTTAAGACGTAATTGTGTCTGTTATATTTTTAGAAAAAATGTGTTATCGTCTCTCGTTCATGACACAAAAAATACAAAATGATAACAAAAAAAAAGCTTGTTTTGCTATCAGCTTCATTCCGCGTTGTGAATTTTCATTAAATCTTGATATATTTTCTTTCTTGTGTTATTGTTAGTGAATTATCCTTAACGGTTTTTTAAATGACAAAAAGTAGGACATAAACTAATGATAAAATAAAGAATGTTGTTGTTGTTGTTTTTCAGATTTATATCATCAATTTAACATCGTTTGCCTTCGTTCATCTATCCTCCTCACTCCGATTTTCCTCCTTCTAGTTCACAAATGGGATTTTGTAAACATTATGTGAACGCTAGCAAAAAGAAAGAGCGAGAGGGGAGGGGGGAAGGGGGGGGGGGGGAGAGAGAACGAAGAATGTATCTAAATAACGGTGGTCTTATTTTCAAAGGTGTGATTTAATTTTTGTTTATTTGTCCGTATTTATTTATTTATTTGTATATTCTCTTCATTCTCGTAAGTTTGTATTATTGTTTCCAGCTTGCCACTGATTTTTAAAATGATGTGGAAAAATGGGCACAATCGAATTTTAAACGTAATCACTGAAATTACTTCGATAAATAAACCTTGAACTGCTAATATCAAAACCGAAGATAAAAAACAACGTATTTATGAAAATGAATCTTGTCCAGCTGTAGCAGGAAACAGCCGACTTATTGTATAAATGTATGTATCCGTTAATCCATACTTTTGATTAACCCGGGCAAAACAGCGTATGAATTAACGCAACAAAAAGACACCATCACAACAACAACAACAACAAACAAAAACAAAACAAAACAAAACAAAAACACCAATAAGCCTTACTGGGATTTTGACTAATGACGAGATATTGTTTTTCTTTTATAAATCACACAGATTTATAAGAGTTTCTTTGTACAGACCATTTTGTTATTACTTGCGAAGGGATGCTAGTTCTGAAATAAAATCAGTTGACTCCTTTTCTGTGTGTTTGTGTTTTGGCTGCTTGTGTGTGTGTGTGTGTGTGTGTTTGTTTGTTTGGTGTGTGTGTGTTTGTTTGTTTGCTTGTTTGTTTGTTTGTTTGTTTGTTTGTTCGTTTGTCTATAATGTATTGTTTGTTTCGTCATGTATTTGCTTGTTTTATCGGTCATAGTTCAGTTATATGTCTTCGGACACATCGTTTAATAATAGTAATAATAATTACAATTATAGTCAAGGTATTTATATGACACAAATCCTACAACAGTTCGAAGCGTCCTATCTTATTATTAAATGAGACAAAATCACAAATAAACAATTTTGTTTACATTTACATTTTAAATTCGGACTTTCAGCACAACTTCAGTTGAAGATTAAATTTCGCTATAGAATATATCTTCGAGTACAATGAGCAAGGGTATCGCCATTCCCATTTTTGGTTGACACATTTAAGTTTACTTCACAAATAACAACTAAATGAAACATGACGGGCGCATTGGCGGCGTGGTAAGACGTCGGCCTCCTAATCGGGAGGTCTAGAGTTCGAATTCCGGTCGCTGCCGCCTGGTGGGTTAAGAGTAAAGATTTTTTCGATCTCCCAGGTCAACTTATGTGCAGACCTGCTAGTGACTTAACCCCCTTCGTGTGTACACGCAAGCACAAGACCAAGTGCGCATGGAAAAGATCCTGTAATCCATGTCAGATTTCGGTGGGTTATTGAAACACGAAAATACCCAACGCGCCTCCACCCGAAATCGGCGTATGCTGCCCGAATGGCGGGGTAAAAACGGTCATACACGTACAAATCCAATCGTGCTGAAAACATGAGTGAACGTGGGAGTCTAAGCCCATTAACGAAGAAAAAGCATGAAACATTATTTCATACATTGCAGTGCTTACATCGTTCTGTGGATGCGATTGAATTTGAGTTCCACTCTTCTAGTGTGAAAACGTGAATACATTTAAAGAAAATAATTATGGTTATAATTAAGCGAACCGATAAACATATCCACAGTACAGAATTGAATTATGGATAATTTAGGCTGAAGTTGGCTTCATATTTCACCCTTGTGGAACAGCATTTATCATAATTGTTTGTATATTGTATTGAATATGTTTTTATCCGTCATATCCACTCTATTATCATGTTACTTCTATGCATTGCATGACAAAATGTAAAATTGCCTGAATAAAACATTCTTGAAGATAAAAAAAAAGTAAGCTAACCTCTGTAACTAGCAGTAGAGAAGAACCCACAAACATTTTTGAAGACAGTATCTCAAGGTACAAGCAAGCAGTGATATTCAAACGATATTTGACACAGCAAAAACGGGCAACGTGGTAAGAAATCAACCCAAACGCGAATGAAAGAAGCGACGCTGCGTATCACGGGGATCCGAAGTGTATAAAGACGCTCGCCGAATCCATTTCGCTGTCATTCTTTTGACAGTCAATCGTCCGAAGTAAAATGACTGATGTGTAAATAATGACATCCTTGTGCGAATGCTCCTTTCATTTTCTAACTATGAGCTTCTTCATTCCCCTTTCTGCATTCAGACTTTCCGTTGCTCTTTGATCGTGTGTCGGAGTCGTTAGTTGCTTGTGTGTCTGTATGTTTGTGTGTCAGTGTGTCTGTGTGTGTTTCTGTGTGTGTCAGTGTCTGTCTGTATGTGTGTTTAAGTGTGTGTCTGTTTGACTATGTTTGTCTTTTCGTGACTCTGTGATTGTGTCGTTGTTTGCTCTGTGTGTGTGTGTGTGTGTGTGTGTGTGTGTGTGTGTGTGTGTGTGTGTGTGTGTGTGTGTGTGTGCGTATGTGTGTGTGTGTGCGTGTGTGTGTGTGGGTGGGTGGGTGTGCTTGTCTGTGTGCGTGTGTGCGTGAGTGCGTGCGAGCGTGCGTGAGTGCGTGAGTGTGTGTACGTGTGCGTGGGTGCCTGCGTATCTTTCTGCTTGTCTGTCTGACTGCCTGTCCGTCTGTCCGTCCCTCTGGCTGTCTGCCTGCGTTTTTCTTAATTGTCATTATCCTTGGTTTTCGTATTGTAATGACAGTCCTTCTGGGCTATCCATCATTGTTAATATAATGCCAAGATTATCCTCTGCGACCCCATTTCAATGCAATGACATTTTATCTCTCACCAAACAAAGATAAATTATGTAAGAAATCGCACCCGCAAGGCAATCCCACAAGCCTCATCATCGCAAAGCTTCCTGTTTACGATCCACCTTTCTTTTCTTTTCTCTTTTTTATTGTTTTTTTGTTGTTGCAACTTGTGGAATTATTCATAGAAAACCTCCCTATACACAAAATTGAACCAATCAGACAGCGTCCCCACCTTCACTTCTGACCTATCCCCACTGCGGAATTAGCCGTCTTTGTGTCTCGCCATTTGATTGGCAGAACAGATCATGCGACGTCTAATGAGAAACATGGACACTCAAGGCCTCCATGGCAAAGGGTGCGAAGCGGCAATTTTTTTATTTTTTTATTTTTTTTAGCTTACGCAATGTTTGTGAGTCATAAAGGATCAGAGGGAAACTATCAAAGGGTATTTTTCCCAGCTGGTGGGGGTGGGGGTGGCTGAGGAATTGAGAAGTAAAGCCAATGGGTTAGTGGGAGAAATGAGAGTGTGGAGGAGGGAGGGGGGGGGGCTTCCTGTTTCCATGCTAGACCCTCCCCCACCCCCCACACCCACCCTGCTTAGCATGTCAGCATGTTATTAGAGCAGTTGGCTTGCCTATCAATATCACTGGGCGGAATAGGATTACCGCAGCAGAATAGTTTATGATAAGTGCGTCGGTTTCCGGGTGTCTTGGAATACCGTATAGCGAGGTAAGGATAAAAGGTTATAAGCCTATTGCTTGTGATTTTAACATGCGGTTCATGTTTGCTTGTTTGTTTGTTGTTTGTTTTCAAACAACAAGATGACTGTGGGTGAGATAAACATACTTGACAAACAAAAGAAATCAGTACTTACCAACACAAGGACAGCTGCACAGACAAATACAGAGTTTGTTGTTTGTTTGTTTGATTGTTTGTTTGTGTATTTGTGTATTTGTTTGTTTGTTTATTTATTTTATGTTATCTTTGTTTGCATGTCTGTTTGTTTGTTTGTTTGTTTGTTTGTGTGTTTGTTTCTGTTTGTCTTTGTTTCTTTCTTTCTTTCTGTGCTTGCTTGTTTTTTTGTTTGTTTCTGTGTGTCTTTGTTTTTTTTTTTTTTTTTTGTTTTTTGGTTTTTTTTTTGGTGTGTTTGTTTATTTTTTTGTTTCTTTGTTTGGTTGGTTGATTGCGTTTTGAGTTGTTTGTTTCTTTGGTTCCATTGATGTTAAAGTTGAATTGTGTTTTCATGTCCAGCTAAGAAAAAGACAGAAAGAAAGAAAGAATGATCGCGGAATTAATTGAAAGCCACACAGTATTAGTATGTGCATGGTCATCGGGAAAGAATAGGACAAGTAAAATGCTTAGGTCTAAGTAAAATATTTAAATGCCTAATGTATATCTCCAACAATACATATCAATAAATAAATAAACGAACGAACGAACGAACGAACGAACGAACGAACAAACGAACGAACGAACGAACGAACGAACGAACGAACAAACGAACGAACGAACGAACGAACGAAAAAACGAGCGAACGAATGAAAGAGTGAATGAATTAATGAATTAATGGATGAATGAATGAATTGATACAAAATTAAATAAATTAATGAATAAAACAAATGAATGAATGAATGAGTGAATAAATGAATGAATAAATAAATGAATAAGTAAATCAATAATTAAATGAATAAATAAATAAATAAACAAATAAATCAATAAATAAATACATAAATAAATAAATAAATAAATGATTTCTGAATTAATTGAAAAAAGGAATTAACTAGAGGTGGAGGAGCTGTCTGTGGGTACAAAAAAACCACACAAACAAGGTAGGGTATAGGAACGTTGAATTGTGACAAAACTATACGATCTTCGACCAAGCGGTCTATTAAGTGGACAGATGAACAACAACAACAACAACAACAACAACAACAACAATAACAACATCATCAACAACACCAACAACAACAACACCACCAACAACAACAACAACACCACCACCAACAACAACAAAAACAAAAACAACAACAACACCACCAACAACAACAACAACAAAAACAACAACACCACCAACAACAACAACAACAAAAACAACAACACCACCACCACCAGAACCACCACCACCACCACCAACAACAACAACAACACCAACAACAATAACAACAACAACACCAACAACGGCACCACCACCACCACCAACAACAACAACAACAAGAACAACAACAATAACAACAACAACAACAAGTAAGATATATACACAAATTAAACGTGAAGGTAAGTGTGAGCACGCAAGAAATATGCCAAGGAGTTTCCATCGCATATTGTTTTGCTCATTTCGGGGGAAAACGTTATTTAACTGCAACATATTTTTAAAGGATTAATGCGAATTATCTCATTTACAAATCGTTAACATTATCTGTGTATAATTGGGCATATATGATTTACCAAAAAGGGGATCTTTACTCTTTTTAAACGCATGTTTCTCATTTTCCTAAGCTGAGACAAAAACTGAATTAAAATAATATGAATTTAACAAAGTTAATTACAAGAAACGGAATGAAAGTGAGCAGAGTTTTACTGCGAACAAATTATTAAAACATCATAAATTCAAGGTAAGCGATTAAGAAATCTGTTATTTCCATTTGCAAGGACATGGAAACCAGTGTATTGATACATACAGGGTTTATTTGTTCATTGTATCACCTATTATTTCAATCTCACCATTTACCTATATATTCATCTAGTTATTTGCTTATCTACGTATTAACCTAGCCGTGTATTCGTGTATATGGTCATGTATGTGTTTATGAATTCATTTCTTTATTTATGTATTCATATACTTGTCTATTCATTTATATATTGATGTATTTGTTCATTTACGTATTTGTACTTATTTACGCGTTTAATTCACTGACTTTCATTGACTTTTGTTTATTTAGTTATGTATCTGTCTATAAATTCCGTACATTATTTATCTATTTATTCATTATGGACTTATTCAATTAAGTTTATAACTGCTTATCATTGTAACTGTGCCACTGTACCGTCTAAAAAAAAATAAAAAAATAAAAAAATAAAAAAATAAAAAATAAATCCCTGCGCTTAGAACTGTAACCACGGAATACGCGCGATATAAGCCTCATACTGACTGATTGATTGATACATTTGCCTCTCAAAACCAACATTAAAGCATTATATTTAAATGACAATGTTCCGATGTTTTAAAAGCAACTTCTTTGAAATGTTCTTTCATCTTCAAACAAACGGAATCATTTGAGGTGTAGTTGTTGTCGTTTGTCTTAGTTTTTTTATTTTTTATTTGCAGACAGAAATCCGACAGATTATTTCAATCAAAAACAGGAAAAGTTGTTCATTGGAACGTTCAATTTTTGACGAGACATTCACGAATACGCCGAACTAATGGTATTTGCTGACAGAAAGAGAAATTGTTCTATCACCCCCCCCCCCCCCCCCCCCTTATAATTCAACGAAGACATTCACGCACATACGTACAGAGATAACAACAATTCAAAACAAGTAATGCTTGTAGAATTATTAAATGTTAATAATATTAATAATAATGAGAGCTTATATAGCGCGTTCCACGAAAAATCGTGCTCTTCGCAGTTTACATAAAATTATTAACTGTGAATAAAACACACCAGTTTAACATTGAACTAATACAAACAATAGGACATCGACCGTATTATAATAAAATAAAAAAATAAAACACACAATTTAAGACAACAGTACATAAACTGTATGACAATATTGTATTGACGGCAGTCGCATTAACTCTGTCACAAAAGTGATAACAATTTTAGACATGGTATAACTTAATCTGTAACACAACTGATAACACAACTGTATAACTTATTATCTTACCAAGCAAATAAAGCTTTAGCCACAATATAACACAATGTTACAAAACGTAAACACAATATTTAACCACAGTGTATAACTTATTCTCTTTCGAGACATATTCAGCCACAATTGAACTCATTATGTAACTAATGAACTAATATAATAAATATATTGTGTGCAGACTCTCTTCGGTGTCCGAACCTCCCCCCGTGTACACTACATTGGGTGTGCACGTTAAAGATCCCACGATTGACAAAAGGGTCTTTCCTGGCAAAATTGCTTAGGCACAGTTAATAATTGTCTACCTATACCCGTGTGACTTGGAATAATAGGCCGTGAAAGGTAAATATGCGCCGAAATGGCTGCAATCTACTGGCCGTATAAAATTTCATCTCACATGGCATCACTGCAGAGCGCCTAGAACTGTACCCACGGAATATGCGCGATATAAGACTCATTGATTGATTGATTGATTGATATCCAGTCGCCAACGTTCCAAAATTCAGAATTAAAGACCAAGAAAGGTAGGTTGTTGGAACGTTATTTATCAATGTATTGTTTTGTCAATAACAAACGTTCCAACAACCTACCTTTCTTGTTTTTTGATTCTTAATAAACTAATAGCTCTTTAGCCACACAAAAACTGATACTGTAACCAAACAAATAGCAATTTATCTACAATAATTAGACATTATTCTTTGACCCAAATCATAACATATTTATCCACAATATAATTTCTTCTGGAACTTAATATTAACATTTTAGCCACAATGTTACTTAAGTCTGTAACAAACGAATACCATCCATAGCCACAATAGTGTACTCTGATACAAACCTAATACACCAACAACAAAACTAAACAAAAAGCCTGTCCAGTCTTATACAATGGACATGAACATTCTTCCACTTAGATACATACCAACATGTAAAGGCATGGCAGCTATATGTACAGAGTCAGCTTTTATGCTGATTTAATTTTGTAAATGAGGCGTTTATCGATCAGCAAATTTCCTCCGAAAGCGGCGTATGGCTGCCAAAATGGCGGGGTAAAAACGGTCATACACGTAAAATTCCACTCGTGCAAAAACACGAGTGTATACGTGGGAATTTTAGCTCACGAACGCAGAAGAAGAAGAAGAAGATCAGCAAAATTATTTCAGTACATAATTCCCAGTGTGTACATGCTATTGATTTTTGGTATGTGACCGAGTGGATAAGTGCTTACCCCTCACGTATATATGTGGTTGCATGTGTACTGTATATGTTTTTGTATTTGCAATCAAAACTCTTAGAGTTTCTATCGCGCTTGGCCAAGTACTTGTATAACTATGAACCCTTTTACGCCATTTACGCAGTCCAAAATATGCAAAACCTTATCATTTCTGAAAAAGCTTTTCTGAACAGTTGCCGATCTGTTTAATACGCGCATTCAACAATAGTGTCCTGATATAGGTCAAATATTTGTTTTCAGGCGTTGCGGTTGTGAATTCTGTTCGTAACTGTTTCTGTACGAGGTCTGTCTGGTTGTTATTTTTTGCTCTTTGTATGTTGGGCAAATACAAGTGAATTGGTGGTGCTAGTTTGTCAAACACACACACACACAGAAGCAAGCACACACACACACACACACACACACACATACGCACACACACACACATACACACACACACACATACACACACACACACATACACACACACACACACACACACACGAACACGAACACACACACACACACACGATTTTAAACTTGTAGTTGGTTGTTGCTTTTATTGTTCACATGCGGGTAGTTGTAGTATTCAAAATAACACCGAAAATCTGATATTCGACTTGTCTGTCCTTATTCAAGCAGTTGGGACCCTGGAACAAAGTAAATTTCACATCATCATTATCAATAGTATCATCATCATCATCATCATCATCATCATCATCATCATCATCATCATCATCATCATCACCATCATCGTCATCATCAACATCATCATCAATATCATCAATATCATCATTATCATCATCACCATCATCACCATCATCATCATTATCATCATCTTCATCATCATCATCATCATCATCATCATCATCATCATCATCATCATCATCATCATCTAATGTCTAATGTAATGTCTAATGTAAAGCGCCATGAGACTGCCATTCGGCGGTGAACAGCGCTATAAAAGAATGTTTTATTATTTAAGTTATTGAGACATCCCAGTGCACTAAGGGATTTATAGAGCAAATCGAGAAAATTCATTATTGAACGAAGCGCATAGCGCTGAGTTCAATAATTATTTTCGAGATTTGCTCTATAAATCCCTTAGTGCACTGGGATTGTTTCAATAACGATATTGTCAGTACCGCCAGAGAAAAAAAAGAAGATTCAAAACGCACATTTTGCTACGCGCATTTGGATAGGCGTAACTGTGTGGTCAGGTCTGTGTCAGATCTACTTTTGTGTGGGCTGTCTCAAGTGTGTCGTGCTTTCGTCAAACGCAAACTCTTGTTTTAATTTCTGTTGGTAAATTCCAGTGTAGCGTAAAGCTAAAAAGTGATGATCTTTCATGCAGACCTCATTTAAACTCGGAGAAAGGACTGTACGTGCTCTTAGTTATTTGCGATTTGAAACCTTCATCGAGCTTCGACAGATTGACTGTGCAGAGTGTCGCCCCTTGAATTGACTCCATGGCCACGGTTAGCACATTTTCAAAGTAAATGTGATATGTTTCTCGTGTTGTATCTTCACTCATCGGGGATTCTGGTACTATATATGAACAGTAAGAATACTCTGAACTCTACACGTATTATATCCCCATCGTTTGTTTGTTCACATTCGCCCAACATATTAATTTGCTGCGGGGTTTATGCAAAGAGTGTATCCCTAGGGATACACTCTTTGGTTTATGTCGTCTGCTGGGCGGCTAGGGCAATCGAACCACCGCACTGCAGTCTCATTTTAAAAACAAAAATTGCTCGTCTGCACGCATGAGGCAGGCTGGTAATACGTTTTATACAAGGTAAGAACGTTCTTAACCCTACACGTTTTCGATTCCGATTGTTGTTGCCTTGAAATAATAATTCGGAAACCATTCATTGCAGTCGTATTTCAGTGTAGTCTACTTTATTACCAATTCAGTGCCCCATATGGCTTTTTGACCAATCAGGACGGATTCTAGGTGACCTGTTAAATGTTATAACGTTCAGGCAGGGACCCTTTTGTATATCAAGCTAAAAATTGACAAAACAAAGTAAAAATGTAAATCAACAATATCAGCGTGATTTAGTCTACAGAATAACACTTCAAATGCTGTCAGATATCACTCTCTTTATCTAAAAAAACCACCGATAAGCGAGGTTTGTCGGTGGGTGCTTTACGGAACAGCAAGGTACCGCCCATCCTCTGAGTGTTAAATGCCGACCCGCTCACTTGAAATCTAAATTACCTAAGTTCGGAAAATCAAGTGAAATTGCGTCACTCGAGTTACGTCAAATGTATCTTTACGTCATTTCCCATCATCCGTCTTGAGTCGGTTCTAAATCTGTCGCTCTCTATTCAACAAGAAAAAGCGAAGCAACCGAAACGCATGTTGAACATGGTTTATCTTGTGAGATTGTTGTGTGTCAAACGCATTTGATCTGTGAATATTCATCACGTCAGGAGTATTACTCTGATTGGCTGACCCAGGTCACGAGAATTCTTTGACTGACAGGCATAATCAGCTAGGAGCGCTCAAGATCCCATTGCGGCTGTTCTGTCTAATTCGCGGGGTCGCTTCGAAATTTGTTTCTGTCGAATTCAACGGTAATAAAACCGTTATTTCTAATATGCGGACTGTTAGCAAATGACAACAGTCATGTCTCACAAACGATATCAGCATTCTCCTAAGAGGCTCATGCTTGATATCTGTTTTCTCGACATGCCTTGTTATCATTTGCTAACAGTCAGCATATTAGAAATAACTCATACTAACAGAGTCTAGCTGGTACGTTATCGGAATAACACTTGTGTTTTGTGTTTGCCGCTGGGAATTTTATACTAACTCATCATTTGGTAATGTGGTTAATAAGCTACATGCCACTAACACGGCATATGAGAAGAATCTTTGCAAGTCAAAACGAGAAGAGACCATTGTGGAAGAGACACAGCCGCTTCTATTTTTAGATCAGTGGGATTCACTGTGGCACAGGCGCCTGCGATCTGTCAGAAAAAAAACACTTCTGCTTTGAGCCGCAGGAAATGTATGGTTATTTTTTGGTAAAGTGGAGAATATAAGCTACATGTCATTAATTAATTCTGAGGATGAGAGTACAGTCTCGCTTTGGCAAAGGGCGTAAGAATACGCTCTGTGGAAAAGTTAGCGCACTCCAAGAGTGCGCTAACAGATTTAAGCGCATCGCCATTAGCCAATCAACTGGTTCACATCAGTCATGTGACACCAGTACTTACTGACAATTATTATTATTATTATTATCATCATCATCATCATCATCATCATCATCATCATCATCATCATCATCATCATCATCATCATCATCGTCATCGTCATTGTTGTCGACGACGTCGTCATCATCACTAAAATCAGCAGCAGCAGCATCCAACTTCTTTGATATTGTTCAATCAATCAATCAATCAATATGAGGCTTATATCGCGCGTATTCCGTGGGTACAGTTCTAAGCGCAGGGATTTATTTACTTTGATATTGATATTGCATCACTATTGCGGTTGTCGCCGATGATTTTAATTTGTGTCTCTAAAATATCATACCCACTTCTCTTCACCACCATCATCTGAATAACTACCACCACGACCGCAACCGTCATCTTGGCCGTCTTCTTTTTTTCTCTCTGTCTACGCAACTATCCGTCTCCTCCTCATCGCCGTCATCGTCATCACCTTTGTCGTCATCATCAAAAAATGAATTTAAGCATGATATTTGTTGAGTTACATTCAAAGGATAGTTGTAGCTCAACATTACCTGTCTAACCGATGTTCTTGATGATCTGCAGGCTGAGCGCGCTCTGGCAGTTCTTGTAGCACCGTGGAAGTAGGTCACGCCTGTCAGACAACTGGGTCAAGGCCCTAGTGCAGCACGAGAAGCACGTGTTGGCGTTGGTGATGCAGGACAGCAGCAGGCTATTGGCTGCACACACAAACATTGACTGAGTTCAATTTCAATTCAATTCAATACAACTTTATTGGTAATTATCTCATTTACAAATCTTTAACATTATCTGTGTATAATTGGGCGTATGATTTAAAAAAAAAAAAGGTGATCTTTCCTCGTTTTAAACGCATTTTTCTCATTTTCCTAAGCTGAGTCAAAAACTGAATTGAAATAATATGAATTAATTTAACAAAGTTAATTCTTCTTCTTCTTCTGCGTTCGATAACAAAGTTAATTAAAAGAAACGGAATGAAAATGAGCAGAGTTTTACTAAGAACAAATTATCGGAGCATCATTAATTCAAGGTAAACGTAAACTGTTTAAGAAATCTGTTATTTCCATTTGTAAGAATATGGACGTGTATTGATACATGCAGGCTTGATTTCATTTGTTCATTTTAATATTTGTGTTTGAATGTGAGACAGATAATTTATTTTGTGGCTCGTATGCACAGATATTACATGACTCTCAAAACATAAATAAACACATACTAGGTTACACAATAAGACGTAATATGACGTCATTAATCATCATGACATTTTATTACACTGTAGATCACGTGCCGTTATTCCATTCTTTCCATACCATCCTGGAGAAGGCAGTTACATGCCGAAATATTGATAACAAAAAAAAAAACTAACCTGGTTACTGGTGTGTTTTCTTTTTATTTAGATAAGTAACCATGTATGACACATCACAGGTATATGATCTTAAAAGTTAGTATCCCCCTGCATTGCCTGTGACACAGCGGCCATAGGGCGTCGTCGTCCTAAACAAAATCTTCAAAATCTAAAAAAAAAACTTTTTTGAATTCTGGGTAGGGAAATGACGTCAGCGACTTTCGGCGATTTGTCAATGCATTTCAGACCTTGACTGCTAACATAATGTCGGTCAATAATGGGCGAGGCAATTTTTCCTCGCGTACGAACATATACAACGGGTACAGCTAGTAGATCAATATAAGCCTACATGTGTAGGATTGTTTGTTGGGTATAATTTAAGGACGATAAACTCTTTGAGTCTTTGAGCCTTGAGTCTTGAGACTTTAGCAGTCAAGAATATTTTTTTAATTTTTGTGTGAAGTTGTTCAACCTTTTTTTTTTTTTTGAACTCGTTATTCTTGTATTGTATTGATTTTAATTAATTCCAAACACTTACCGGCGTCACGTCGCGTAAGAGGGGCGGTAACTGTCTCTGCTGGCAGAGCACTTGCAACGCCTACCAGGAAAAGACTCAGGGCCAAAAAGAACATCTTCATTGTGAGATTCGAGGTTGTTGCTTGATACCTGTCATAATACAGAGAAGACATGTTTGAGGGCATTTTATGAATATTGGTAGACGGTGGGTAGAGTGGTGGAGAAGGGGGTAGAGAGATGGGAGGAGGAGAGGGAAAGAGAGGGGGAGGGGGTGGGAAAAGAGAGATAGGAGAGAGGGAGGGGGGGAGGAAGATAGGGGCAAATAGAAAGAGAGAGATCAAAAGCGCATGGCCGTTTTAGTATTTTACAAGCGACATAATTATGGTGACATACTATTACACACATAGCAACACGTGACATGAGCTAACTTGACGAAAAATATCGTTACTTTACACCACACAACACAACACAACACAACACAACACAACACAACACAACACAACACAGCACAACACATACAACACAGACGTATACTACACTACACTACACAACACACCAACACACTACAACATAACTCTACCCAACACTATGATAACACAACACAACACAACACAACACAACACAACACAACACAACACAACACAACACAACACAACACAACACAACACAACACAACACAACACAACCCAACACCACACAACACAACACAACACAGCACAGCACAACACAACACATCACAAAACAGAAGTACACAACGCAACACAACACAACACAACCCCACACAACACAACACAAAACAACACAACACAACACAACACAACACAACACAACCATACAAAATCTTAAAAATCAAAGCACTAAATATAATTGCCTTTTTCGTAAAGCAACGGAAAAATACCTACCTAAGCACATCACCGGAAGATCCAACAATAAAAATATAGTCATACAATCCAGGAAAAAAAATGAAATCTACAAAGCATAAATAAAGATTCAATTGTCTTTGATCAAAACAAAAATGTTACCTTAGCTGAAGTTCTCGTTGTTTTGAGTAATACTGAGTTCTCCAAAACATAGCTTTATATATATGGCAACCCTTATCTTCTCTAAAGGGCTTGTCTCATAATTACGGATCTGTAATATGCGTAATCAGAAATATGTAAGCTCTTATCTTAACTAACGGGATTGTCTGAATAATAAGGGATTTTTGAAATGCGCATTTAATAAAAGTGTCATGATATAGGTTAACCATTTCAGATATCGAGTACATACTTTGTTTTGATTGTCTGTGGACGATTAACTGATATCGTCCCTTTTGGATAAGCTTTGTATGTTGAAATATTTGAGATCCGAAAACTGGAAAGAAAGAAAGAAAGACGAAAGATAGACACAGGGACAGACCGACAAACACACAGACAGAGAGTCGACCAGGAAATTAAAAAATGGAGATACTATTCAACTTCCTACAGAACATGTAGCCTTGCCAAATGTACTGTCAAAGACAACTGTGTTTGTCAGTCTAAATTGATACCCCACACCACCCCCCCTCCCTCCCACCCCTCTGCAAACGCAAGAAAAACGTCTCACGAAACTGACTTTCAAGTGAATGTATTTTTGGGATTCTTAAATTCCATTCTGTATTCTAAGTTCTCTGCTCCTGTTGACATGCGTGTGCTCGTTAATTTCTGACCTGGCTTTAACGCCTCATACGTACGTGCTGGTAAACAAGGATGTGCAACTGATGTTACAACAACCACTGCAACGTCGTCAACAACAACAATAACAACAACAACAACAACAACAGCAACAATAACAGCAACAGCAGCAGCAGCAGCAACAACAACAACAACAAACAACAACACCACAACCAACAACAACAACAACAACAACAGTAACAACAACATTAACAACAACAACAACAACAACAACAACGACACGCACTATGCTCAGTCTTGTACATATATATATTTAAGACATAAGAGACATAAGATGTTATAACAACCACGTGCTGTACACAGGAATATTATCTTGGTTTGAGTTCATTCAATATACAATACATTCAAACACAATAACATACAGAGTTTTCAATCTTGATCATTCCCTCGTCCACAGTGTTGGACAACTCCTTTAATATTAATAAAAATGGGACAACTGATATCGGACAAGTATATGAAAGACATGTTGGTTGTTCAAATGTTTGTTATGTCATATCCTTCTGTCGTGCATCCGGGAACACAGGTGTGACGTTTCACAAGAGAATAATCTCCCTTGTCAACAGACGAGTGTGGTTTCCCCGATGTACTGTTGTTGTTGTTCAAACTCGATAAGAGGACAGACGACATTTCATTTTGTGTTCCCGATAAGCATGCGTGTCTGCGATTGTTGCGCTTTGTATATATGCAAGGAATCATATCTAGGACAGTGGTTTAATTGTTCGAGATATTCGAAACAGCAGCAATGAAGCAACGGTGACTATCTGTGTGTGTGTGTGTGTGTGTGTGTGTGTGTGTGTGCGTGCGTGCGTGTGTGTGTGTGTGTGTGTGTGTGTGTGTGTGTGTGTTTATACATGTGTGTATGTGTGTGTGTGTGTGTGTGTTTGTGTGTGTTTGTTTGTGTGAGTGTGTGTATGTGTGTGTGTGTGTGTGTGTGTGTGTGTGTGTGTGTGTGTGTGTACATTGTGCAACAATCGTGTCTCTCTGTCAGTCAATCTGTTGTGAGGTAAATTAGCAAAGAGATGGTCAAGATTTTTCAAAAATACAGTTCCACATCTTATTTATTTCGACTCGTCAAACCAACAACAGTTAAGGCAGTCGATCTACTGGCCGATGTGAATGCGTGATATATTGTGTAAAAAATTCCATCTCACACGGCGGCATTAATAGGTAACATGCGCCTTGAGTCGCTTTGTGTGGTGAGATACGTGCGCGATATAAATCCTCGTAAATAAAATAAATAAATAAAAATAAATCATCGTATGTCATAGATCAAGACAGTTGGCCTTCAGAACCTTTTGTTCACTGACAGCACTTTTGCAATTGTCGTAACACAGTTTGTGTACGACAGTGTCAAGTTGATTGGACACGAGGAAAGCTTTGAAACAACAGGATATGCAGCCAATCAGTTGTCGATTATCTGCAAAGAGGTAGTAAAAACAAAATCCAAAATAAATCCAGGCAATGATAAGAGCATTAATTATAAAAATCATCAATTTGTTTCCTCTTTGCTGTTTGTGTTTGTTTGGCCCAAGAACATATTGTAAGAAAAGTCCTTAATATACAGAATAAACGTAAAGGCAAGTGAGCACACAAGAAAAATACGTTAACTGCACAATTTTGTGTAATGATTACTGCTTAATATCTAATTTACAAATCTTTAAAATTATCTGTGTATAATCGGGCATATGAATTACATAAAAGGTGATCTGTCCTTATTTGAAGCGCATTTTTCTCATTTTCCTTTAACTCAGTTTTGTCAAAAACTGAACGAAAATAATATGAATATAATCATGTTTATTAGAATAAACGGAAAGAAACTGAAGGTATATTTACGGAGAAAATATTGAATCATCAGAAAATCAAAGTAAAAGTAAAATGTTTAAGAAATATCATCAATGACATGCAAGTGTATTGCTATCAATGGGGTTGATTTGTTCGTCTTATTACTCATCCTTTTAACTCATTTACTTATTTTTTAATCCACATATTTTGTTTATATATTTACTTATCTACTTGTTTATTCCTGTTATATGGTGATATGTGACCCTCCACCACGAAATGGGTCGCATGTCACCTCGCGCGGTTCTGCGCTTGGCTTAATATAAGTCCGGGGAGTGTCTGGTAACAGTGTGAGGGTCACCTTAGTCACAGGCTTATAACTCAAACACTTTTCGCTCTTTTCTAAAACGGTTTTCACCACTGGATAGAGCTTAAAAAAACTCTGTAGAAAAATGTAAAAATATGAAAATCATGCAAAGGTGACATGCGACTCATTTCGTGGTGGAGGGTCACATATGGTTATGTTTGTGTTTATGTTTTCTTCTTCTTTGTTCATGGGTTGAAACTCCGCCACTCGGGCAGTCACTTTATGTATTCAAATATTTATTTATTCATATGCTTGTCTATTTATGTATCTTTTGGTTATTTGTTCTTTTACTTATTTTTACTTATTCACGCGTTTAATTCAAGTTCTCCTTTGTTTATTTAGGTATTTATCTGTTTACAAGTTATTCATTTTTTTATTTTTTTATTCATTTCTGTCTTATTTATTCAAGTTTATAATTGCCTATCATTGTAAATGTGTCACTTTACCGTCAGCATTTGCCTCTCAAACCCAACATTCAAGCCATGTTACGATTATGTTTAATGAAAATGTTCCGATAAATTAAAAGCAATTTCTTTTAAATATTCTTTCATCTTCAAACACAAGGAACAATTGAGGTTAGGTATTATAGTTTCTTTTGAGAGTGTGCGTTTTGCAAAATGAAAGCCGAACGATTATTTAATCAGAAACAGGAAAGGTGAATAATTGAAACGTTTAATTTTTGACAAAATAAGACATTCAAGTATACGCGGAAGTAATGGTATTTGCAGACCGATGGAGAAATTTTAGTCTATCAACATTTACCCGCTACAATTCAACGCAAACACACACACACACACACACACACACACACACACACACACACACACACACACACACACACACACACACACACACACACACACACACACACACACACACACACACACTTAATATACGTACGTTGATGAAAAAAAGCCAAACAAGTAATGTGTGTTTAAATGTTAGTATTAATGATAATAATGATGATAATAAGAGCTAAAATAGCGAGATCCACGAAGAGTCGTGCTCTCCGCGGTTTACATATTAACTATAAATAACACACTAATTTTAAATTGAACGAATATAAACAATAACATGTAAACCTTAACATAAAAAAGAAACATAGAACAAAACATGTAAAACAACACAACGTAAACTGTGTAACAATATTGTATTAACGGCAATCGCATTAACTCTATCACAAAACTGCTTACAACTTTAGCCACATTATAACTTATTATGTAAAAACAAATTGATAACACATTCAACAACAGTATAACTTATTATCTTACCAAACGAATACAAAGTTAAACCACAGTATTATTTATTCTTTTTCTAAACTAATAACATATTAACCCACACTTGAACTCATTATGACACCAATTAAACTAAAAGCACTTTAGCCATATAATAACTTATTATGTAACCAAAATGATAGCACACGTATCCTCTTATAACTTATTCTGGAACTTAATAACATGACATATGTATCCACAATATAAATTATTCTGGAACTTAATAACATGACATATTTATCCACAATATAACTTATTCTGTAACTTAATAACATGACATGTTTATCCACAATATAACTTTTTCTGGAACTTAATGACATGACATATTTATCCACAATATAACTTATTCTGGAACTTAATAACATGACATATTTATCCACAATATAACTTATTCTGAAACTTAATAACATGATATATTTATCCACAATATAACTTATTCTGGAACTTAATAACATGACATATTTATCCACAATATAACTTATTCTGGAACTTAATAACATGACATATGTATCCACAATATAAATTATTCTGGAACTTAATAACATGACATATTTATCCACAATATAACTTATTCTGTAACCAACATGATAGCACACGTATCCTCTATATAACTTATTCTGGAACTTAATAACATGACATATTTATCCACAATATAACTTATTCTGAAACTTAATAACATGATTTATTCCCCCCTCTGCTTCTTTACCTCTGTAAACTTGTAGGGGTAGTTATTTTTCGATAATGACCCAGCAACCAAACAAATAACGACCCAGCAACAGCCTGAATCCTCGATAGTGCAATGGGTTGAGAGGTTGTTCTGTTTCGGTACTACTTTTTGCGACTGAAAAGTTCCGAACGCTCTAATGTACGAAGTATACATCTCTGGAGCAAACAATACTAACATACCGCATTTAAATTAACAACTACAGGCCTGAACACATGAATCTCCATATAAAATCCATGAGTTCGGTTGTTTTCTGAATCTCATCTGCGGTGCTCAAGCCGTTCATCACAAGCAATTTCCCAAGGCAAGTAACTCATACTTTGTCTAGCGACAAGAGTAGTTCCCCTTCTTTTCACTCAGTTCCTTCGACAACAGACTGCAATCCGACGGTCAGTTTTCAACAATATTTCATTTAATAAACAGATCACACGCAACCAAATGCACACATCTCATCAATTTAAACAACATAAAGGGGTTTCATACACTATTTTCCCCAGAAAACTGAACTTCATACAGTTTTTAACGTTGGAACACGGGTGCAAAAGTTCGTCTGCTAGTCCCATTTGACGAAAAAACATTATCCTAAGCGATACCCAAACATATACAGAACACACAATATCTGCCTTTGCCGCCACAGCAGAATAACAGCATATCTGTGTACTTGATTTTAGCCCAAAATAGGAAAACTGACAAGAAGTGTTAACAGAATGGAATGATTTGCACGGAACTATACAACCGCGCATTAATCGATCGCCTGCGCAGGTTGACTGGTTGAGAGAATAGGATTCGATCAAACTTTCGCAAAAAAACTCCTCTTTTCTTTGAATAACTGAAGAAAGGAGGAATAAAGAGGTTACACACCTCGTCTCAGTGATTATAAAAAATAATGGTCTCAGTTCGCGGTCATGAAAAAGCTCGCTAAAGCTCGCTTTTTTCATGATCCGCTAACTTCGACCATTATTTTTGATAATCACTGAGACTCGGCATGTAACCTCTACATATTTATCCACAATATAACTTATTCTGGAACTTAATACTAACATGGTAGCTACAATGCAACTTAGTTCTGCTACGCACAAATACAATTTACAGCAAAAACAGCGTACTCTCTTACAAATCTAATGCACCAAACAAACATACAAACAATGAAAGCCTGTCCAGGCTTCTACAATGGACATGAGCATCCATCCATTTAGTCACATACCAAAATTCAAAGGCATAGCTGCTTTCTGTGCAGAGTCAGAATGTATGTTGATTTGATTTTGTAAATGACGCGTTTGTCCATTAGCAAAATGAATTCCGTACATAACCCCTCCCCCCCCCCCCCCCCCCCCCACCACAATAATAGACTGCCTACGTTTCAAAATTCAGGATAAAAAAAACCCAAGAAAGTTATGTTTTTGAGCGTTTAATCATTGACAAAACAAAACGTTACGCTCACAAATATATCTACCCAGCGGTCTTTTAAGTACACAAGCAAACACTAATTACACAAAACTTATCTTCAATTAAAACATGTTCAGCCGCTTGCAAGAAGGACACAAGCGAATGAGCCCGATGTATTTGTGAACGTAACGTTTTGTTTTGTCAATAATTAAACGTTCCAACAACATACTTTTCTTGTTTTTTTTTTAAATTCTGTACATAATTCTCTGTCTGTAAAAGAAGCGGCCAAACTGTTGGTTGTTGGTAGGTGTCCGAGTGGATGTGTGGATGTGAGGTTACACGTAATGTAAAAATGACACAGACATGTGGTTGCATTGGTTCTTTTTCTTCTTTTTCTTCTTCTGCGTTCATGGGCTGAAACTCCCGCGTACACTCGTGTTTTTGCAAGAGTGGATTTTTACGTGTATGACCGTTTTTACCCCGCCATTTAGGCAGCCATACGCCGCTTTCGGAGCAAGCATGCTGGATATTTTTGTGTTTCTATAACCTACCGAACTCTGACATGGATTACAGGATCTTTCCCGTGCGCACTTGGTCTTGTGCTTGCGTGTACACACGAAGAGGGATAAGCCACTAGCAGGTCTGCACATAAGTTAACCTGGGAGATCGGAAAAATCTCCACACTTAACCCACCAGGCGGCCGCAGCCGGGATTCGAACCCTCGACCTTCCGATTAAGAGGCCGACGTTTTACCACCCCGCCACAGCGCCCGTCATCCATTGGTTCTATACATCGTGATTTATGCGCAATTAAAAATGTTTGTCAACTCCTAGGTTTTCTATCCACCTGTCTGGCCTGTCTGAAAACACCTCCGCGTGGGGGGTTTTGCTGCCAGCGCGGTGAAGATAAAAAGGGAACATTTTCTCTGCCCGCGCGGCAGCAAGCAGGATGTCTCTGAACTAAATCGCGCTTGTCTAAGTACGTGTACACGAACTCTTTATTTACGCAGTCAAAAATTGTATGCGAAACCTTATCAATTCTGAAAATCTTATCTTAACAATTTCCGGGTTTTTTTAATGCACGTATTCAACAATATTGTGGTTTTTTGTTCGTGATCCTGATGAAGCTTTCATTCGCGAAAATTCGTAATGTATTGTGCTGTCTTTGTATTAGGTGAGTACTGAATTCTTTTGTTTTTTTAACTCTGATATATAGGTCAAAGATAGGATTTTAGGCGTTGCAGTTATGATTTTGGACTATTAACTGTTATTGTGTTTGCGTGTGGGGTCTACGTTGTTTGTTGCGGGCGAAGATTCAATCAATCAATCAATATGAGGCTCATATCGCGCGTATTCCGTGGGTACAGTTCAAAGCGCAGGGATTTATTTATTTTTTTAATTTTCATTCAAGGCGCAGGGATTTATTTATGCCTTGTGAGATGGAATTTTTATACACAAAACATCACGCATTCACATCGGCCAGCAGATTCACTGCGAAGATTCACTGCGCAATACATTTGTGCAAAACCCGGACATTGCAAATTTCACATTTCGTTTTGATCAACTATATAATGAACTTGCAGTCAGTGTATTTCTTCCTTTTTCAAAGAAAAGAATTGAAATACAAAGAAGAGATAATCACGCTTACTAAGGAGGGGGAAGGGGGTGGGGGTATGCAGGGAGACTTAATGGTGGTCTGGTATGTATTTCTCTTTGTATGTTGACTTCAAATACCAGTGAATTGACTGTCCTATCACACACACACACACACACACACACACACACACACACACACACACACGCACGCGCTCACACGCATACACAAACGCACATGCACACACACACACACACACACACACACACACACACACACACACACACACACACACACACACACTGCATAACACTTAAATCACAATTCTAAAACGTATAAATAATAAACTTGTGGCCATAAATTAAAACGATACATGCGACATCACAGAGGATTTAAATTAATATGATTGCATACATACAAACATACAACACACACACACACACACACACACACACACACACACACACACACACACACACACACACACACAAACACACACACACACACACACACACGCATACACAAACACACACACCCACACATCACTTCTCAAAACTAAATTTGAGGCTTGTAGTTTGCTGATGCTTTTATTGTTCACATGCAGATACTTGGAGTATTTAAATAAACACGGAGAATCTGAGATTCGACTATTGTGTCCTCATCCAAAGTTGTAGGGACCCTGCAACAAAGTTAACGACACATCATAATCATCAACGTCGTTGTCGTCGGCGATATAATCATCATCATCATCATCATCATCATCATCATCATCATCATCATCATCATCATCATCATCATCATCATCATCGTCGTCATCATCGTCGTCGTCGTCGTCACTGTTGTCGTCGTCCTCGTCATTGCCATCGTCGGCGATGACGTCACCAGCATCATCATTATATCAGAAGCAGCAGCTGCAGCAGCATTCAACTTGTTCAATGTTTTCTTCGTATGCATCACTATTGCCGTTGTCGCCGTTGTTTTTGTCTCTGCAACATTCTACCAACTTCTCTTCCCCACCACCATCTGAATAACTACCACCACAACCGCAACCGTTATCTTGGCCTTCTTCTTTTTTGTCTCCACTGTCTACGCAACGCTCCGTTTCCTCCTAATCATCGTCATCGTCATTGTCATCGTCATCACCTTTGTCGTCATCATCAGAAAATGACTTGAAGCATGATATTTGTTCAGGTACATGTAATGATAATTGGAGCCCGGCATCACCTCTCTAACCGTTGTCGTCGTCATCAGAAAAAGACTTGAAGCATGATATTTGTTCAGGTACACGTAATGATAATTGGAGCCCGGCAATACCTGTCTAGCCGTTGAGGAGCGTCAGGGCGAGCGCCATCTGGCAGGTCTTGAAGCACTGCGGAATTAGATCACGTCTGTCGGTCAAGGCCCGTACGCAACACGTGAAACACGTGGAGGGGTCGTTGTGACAGGTTAGCAGCAGGCTAATGTCTGCACACACAAACAATGAATATCAATCAATCAATATGAGGCTTATATCGCGCGTATTCCCTGGGTACAGTTCTAAGCGCAGGGATTTGTTTTTTAAATTTTTAATATTTTTTATGCAATTTATATCGCGCACATATTAAGGCGCAGGGATTTATTTATGCCGTGTGAGATGGAATTTTTTTTACACAATACATCACGCATTCACATCGGCCAGCAGGTCGCAGCCATTTCGGCGCATATCCTACTTTTCACGGCCTATTATTCCAAGTCACACGGGTATTTTGGTGGACATTTTTATCTATGCCTATACAATTTTGCCAGGAAAGACCCTTTTGTTAATCGTGGGATCTTTAACGTGCACATCCCAATGTAGTGTACACGAAGGGACCTCGGTTTTTCGTCTCATCCGAAAGACTAGCACTTGAACCCACCACCTAGGTTAGGAAAGGGGGGAGAAAATTGCTAACGCCCTGACCCAGGGTCGAACTCGCAACCTCTCGCTTCCGAGCGCAAGTGCGTTACCACTCGGCCACCCAGAATATGTAGCCAGATATGAAACCGTAGGGCGCGTAATATAAGCGTTCGCTTGAGTTCATGTCCCTATTGTTTATTGTTGTATTATTGTATTATGTTTGATTTAATAAAACATTGTTTAAACCGTATGAAACCGTACCTACTATTTAGACTTGGTCGTGGAACAAACGTTTTCTTCCACACGAGATTACGTTGATGTCTTACGAAGCCGTCAGGCTGAGTTATAGACATCAGCTAATCGAGTGTGGAAGAAAACTATGTCACACGACCAAGTCTGAATAGCATTTATGCCCCACAGAGGAGAGAACAAACACGTTTTGCGTACTCACGCTAAGGCTAAAGCACAGGGGCAGCCATTGTGAATTAAAACGATACATGCGACATCACAGAGGATTTAAATTAATATGATTACATACATACAAACATACAACACACACACACACACACACACACACACACACACACACACACACACACACACACACACACACACACACACACACACTGCATAACACTTAAATCACAATTCTAAAACATACAACACACACACACACACACACACACACACACACACACACACACACACACTGACTTACCGGCGTCACGTCGAGTAAGAGGGGCGGTAACTGTCTCTGCTGGCAGAGCACTTGCAACGCCTACCAGGAAAAGACTCAGGGCCAAAATGAACATCTTCATTGTGAGATTCGAGGTTGTTGCTTGATACCTGCCATTTTATGAATATTGGTAGATGGTCGATATGAGAGAAGGAGGGCGAGACGGAGAGGAGAGAGAGAAAGAGAGAGAGAGAGAGAGAGAGAGAGAGAGAGGGGGGGGGGAGAGGGGAGAGTTAACAGAGAGACACATGGAGAGAGAGAGACCAACAGAGCATAGCCGTTTTACTATTTTACAAACGACATATAGTGACATAATATGAAATGCATAGCAACACTTGACATGAGCTAACTGGATGTTACACCACACATCTCACACAACACAGACGTACAGTACACTGCACAACGCTCTACAACAGAATACTATACTACACTACACAACTCAACACAACACAACACAACACAACACAACACATCACATCACATTACATCACTGCACAACGCACTACAACAGAATGATACACTGCACAACACAACACAACACAACACAACACAACACAACACAACACAACACAACACAACACAACACAACACTTGTACGCAACACAACACAACACAACACAACACAACACAACACAACACAACACAACACAACACAACACAACACAACACAACACAACACAACACAACACAACACAACACAACACAACACAACACAACACAACACTTGTACGCAACACAACACAACACAACACTTGTACGCAACACAACACAACACAACACAACACAACACAACACAACACAACGCAGCGCAGCGCAGCACAACACAACGCAACGCAACGCAACGCAACGCAACACAACACAACACAACACAACACAACACAACACAACCATTGACAACATTGACAAAATCAAAGTACAAAACATGACCGACTGTTTCTAAAAGAAACGACAAGAAACTGTCAAACGATATGGAAGCACACCAGGAATACAAAATAAAAAGTCACAGGATAAGATACAATAAGAAAACGTTAACGTCCATTTTCCTGTTTGCATAAACATGGACAATTTTTATATTTAGTCAAGTTTTGACTAAATATTTTAACATCGAGGGGGAATCGAAACGAGGGTCGTGGTGTATGTGCGTGTGTGCGTGTGTGTGTGCGTGTGTGTGTGTCTGTCTGTCTGTCTGTGTGTGTGTGTGTAGAGCGATTCAGACTAAACTACTGAACCGATCTTTATGAAATTTGACATGAGAGTTCCTGGGTATGAAATCCCCGAACGTTTTTTTCATTTTTTTGATAAATGTCTTTGATGACGTCATATCCGGCTTTTCGTGAAAGTTGAGGCGGCACTGTCACGCCCTCATTTTTCAACCAAATTGGTTGAAATTTTGGTCAAGTAATCTTCGACGAAGCCCGGACTTCGGTATTGCATTTCAGCTTGGTGGCTTAACAATTAATTAATGACTTTGGTCATTAAAAATCTGAAAATTGTAACAAAAACAAAAAAATTATGAAACGATCCAAATTTACGTTTATCTTATTCTCCATCATTTGCTGATTCCAAAAACATATAAATATGTTATATTCGGATTAAAAACAAGCTCTGAAAATTAAATATATAAAAATTATTATCAAAATTAAATTGTCGAAATCAATTTAAAAACACTTTCATCTTATTCCTTGTCGGTTCCTGATTCAAAAAACATATAGATATGATATGTTTGGATTAAAAACACGCTCAGAAAGTTAAAACAAAGAGAGGTACAGAAACGCGTGCTATCCTTCTGTGGGCCACATAGGTTGCAGCTCACATGAAGGGGGGGTTGGGAACCATCACACAAACACCAGTTGTCCTTTCACAACTTTATTTCACCACCTAGAACCTAAATGATATAAGATATACGATATAAGTACACACGTCATAAAACAATAACATACACAAATTATCAAGTGCATTAGAGCATAATTATAAACATTAAAATGACAAGCAATACTAAAAACAATGTTAACCGGAACAAAAGAAATATGAAAGTAGTAAGGTATCCTGTCAAAAAAAGGAAAATATTAAGAAGTCAGCATTTCAGGGAAAAGTTTATGAACCGAGTCATAGTTATGAGTCCCTTGCTGCCATGGTTTAGGTTTAAGCACGCTCGACCAAAATTCACGTCCAAAATTACCAGGGGACAGAAATAGTTTGCGGTCGCATAAAGCATGTGACTGTGTACTTCCCTACCATCGCCGGACTTTATACCTAGCATGTTATGTGATGGGGACAAGGGTACAAGTCAAACCAACAATGCATTAGAATGATATTATAATTTCAGGGTCACCATGAGTACTTCATTTGGGGAAATTATGAGACTCATGAGCGGGTAATAAAAACCAATAACTGCATGAAAGGACGCAGCGAGTGCACAATAGTACAAGGCATAACCAATAACAGGAAAAAGAATAAAGCTCTCATTACATTGTTTCGTAAGAAACAGACAAAAAAAAGTTAGAGTCCATTGGAGCTACCAAGGGCATATAACCATTGCATGGAAAGGGGAATAACTCATGGACGAATAACCAGAACACAATAACTGCATGAACGGATGCAGTGATTACATAATATTACAGGACATAATCAATACAAGGTAGTAGAGCAATTAAGCTCTCATTACATTATTACGTAGAAAACAGAAGAAAAATGTTAGAGTCCATTGGAGCTATCAAGGACATATAACCCTTGCATGGAAAGGGGAATAACATGGACGAATAACCAAAACGCAATAACTGCATGAACGGATGCAGTGGTTACATGGTAGTACAAGGCATACTTAATAAAAGAAAACAGGAACAAAAAACCTCATTACATTATTACATAACCAAACAACAACCAACAAAAATAGAGTCCATCAAATACAGAGTGTGCTAAACCTATCAAGGGCATGTGTCATGTAACTATTTCATAAAAAGGGGAATAACTCATGGGCGACTAAGAAGAAAGCAATAAATGCCTGAATGGGGTTAGCGATCACACCATAGCCTGAAGCCTAATCAATAACGGGGATAAAAAACAACATAATTATAGTCACTAACTAATAAAATACATGTACACAAAAAATACAACGAACCTCGGAGAAAAGGGGATTTGGCCTTTGCTCATGTCATCACTGGCCGCGCCGCTGTTACTTCCACGTACCCACCATCTGTGGTATAATTATAAGTTCTCATGAAAATCGGGTTCTAACCACCAAACGCCTATTCTTCATGGCCTACCACATTCTCCAACCGAAATTCAGCTTTCCAACCCAACATTATGAATGTACTGCTGGATCTCTTTTCTTTAATCATAATACCCTTCACTTTCACGGCATTCCTAATCTAAACTCTTCTGCCTTCAATATCCTGTCTTCTCCACAACTTCAATCATTATCCGGACTGGCGCTGGTACATGTATGTAATGTACAGATCTCTCGCACATACCTTGTGCTCTGAAGTCAGCAAAATACACTTAGTTTGGCTCCACTATTACCCCAACCAAGACAACGATTTCTTCGGCAAACTGACGAGGATTAGTACGTTCAATTATATTTACAGTAATCCCGCGCCGCCGACTGACGTACACAGTGTTGGGTCCTAGCTTCATCAGCCTTTATCCCATTATGACAACAAACAAAAAGAAGGTTTTTCGTCAGCAAACTGGTAATTCTTAGCACATCCCATAATATACATTAGCAGCAAAAATGAAAGCATCCAGTGTTCTAAATTTAACTTCATGGGCCTTTGTCCCGTTATGCCAACCGCCAAATGAAATAATAGCTTATTTATGTAACACGTGGTCTCTGCCAACCACGCGGTCCCTTTGCGTTAATTCCAACACAATTTACCTCACAGTCTCGACCTTAACTCCATTATTGTATCCTCACAAATCTTAACATCGTTATACGGCCCTTGTAAAAATACCCACTACATAGAAATATAAACTTGTCTTTCTTCCAGTAAACTCGCCGATCATTGTCTACACAAAAGTCTGGAAACAACATTATAAGATATGTAATTTATTGAAATGCATTATTGTTGGTAGAAAAATGCGTGTAGACAATTACGTGTACACTGGATGCTTGCTAACTAAATTGCACACCCTGCCTTTTCAAATAAAGTACGAAACCGGTCTGTGCCTACCATGTGGTTCCTGGAGCTCAGCTGTACACCCACGTCTTGCCTCTCTAAAGTCGTGGAACCAAAAGAACGCACGCTACCGAGTTTGGCGGGACTGCGCCGGCACTGACCACTAGTGGCCAATGGGCAGGCAGTAATTTCAAAGCTCGCTGCGTGTGTGGCAAACAGGTCACTACCTGGGATAGGCGATCGGGGCGCAGCCCGAATTAACTATGGTACCAGCGTGGATGCTCTTTTAAAGGGGCACTCCTGGGGAAATGTTTATAATTTTAAAAACAATAGTAACATAGGTAAATTGCATTCCTTACAATGGCCGGCGGCCACAAATCTCCCCCGCCAAAAATTCCTGGTCCCCAGGAATCACACACTGACGCCTGAGTGACTTCCGAAAACAACACAAGTCACCATTTCAAAAACAAAATGTATGAAAAATTGGCGGTACCAACAACAGCCGGGCCGGGCAGAGTAAAAAACTGATGGGTGTACATTCCATGAACATGAGTAAATAATGGAGTTGCCGCTAATGTGATGAAAACAAATTAAAATAGATGCGATTCCATATTACAACAGCAAAAAATATAAAAGGGCTTTGAAATCCCTAACATGAAAAAACTAAAACAGTTGATTCTGGCAGTATGTACAGAGCCGGGGCAGTATTACACATTGACCAATTCAGGGCATTATGTGTGCATCTCATGGGGTAGCAGTATATTTGGGGTTTCTAGGCATTTTCTGTCAGCCCTATCATCTGGGTGGTGGACTACCTCCTCTCTAAGGCTCCTATCCAAACCCTTTCTAACCTTTCAGCAAAATGTTAAGTTGCTTTTTTAAGCGCTGGTACATCAATCTTATTCCCCGGTGCACCAGGACTGACTTAGCATTGCTAGGAGATGATTCTTTCCTTAATCCATCCCCCTTTTTCGTTTGGCTACCCTCCCTTATTCACGGTCTACTGAGCCTTAAGCAAATGGACTGTAGTGGGGACAATTAAGTTTACCAACCCAGCTCCCAAGTAGATGTTAAGGTGGGTTACCCTCTTCCCCTAGGTACCTCCCAGGCCTAGTGAGACTGTCATCGCTGCAGAAAAATTACCCAAGAATACACCCTGTTACCGTCACACCTTGGCCCGCAGTGGGGTTGGGAAATCTGGAGCTAACATACACATTATTATACAAGACGACACCTCCCTCACACACAGGCTGTCATGGGTACAATGTCAACACGGGTCACAGTCATTGTCATGTCAGGGTCCTTTACACTCACTCAGTATCGCCGTGGTCTAACACCTTTGTTGTCGCGCGTTGACCTACGTGGTCCTGACGCGGGTGTTGGTTGCGGCTGTTCCACAGGTGGGGAAGGGGAGTGTCCTCTTGCCATGTTGGGGTTCCCCGGACGTCTTGGCAGCATGACTCGCCAATCCACGTAGCGTGCAACTCTTGGCTCAACGTCGGGATGGGGAAGTGCAGCTTCTGGCACACCCATGGGGTGGGTCCAGATGGGTGGGTAGAACTTCCGGATTTCCTTGCGTGTCACCCGTTTGGGTGCATCCCCCCCATCTGTGGGACAAATGGTGTAGGACCCTCCACTGGGTCCTGGCACCGCTGTGACGCTGAAAGTTTTCTCTCCCCAGACATCCTGTATCTTGCACCTGCCCTGGTGATGCAGCCTGGTAACCACCACATCACCAGTTCTGAGGTCTGGCTCGGTCGATCCTTGATCCTGCGCTTCTTTCCTCTTCGCCGCGCTTCGACGCAAACTCTCCCCCGCCTTGTCATGAGCTAGTCTCAGGCGATGAAGATGGTCTCGCAACCAGCCACTTGGGGTTTGGTTGACCCATTCGGGGCTGTGTTCTGGCAGGAACACGTCTATCGGCAGCCGAGGTTCCCGTCCAAACATTAAGTAGAACGGCGAAAATCCTGTGGAGCTGTGAGGTGTGCAGTTGTAGACATATGCTACCTCATCCAAATGCTGCGTCCAACGATACTTGTGCTCTTGTGTCAACGTCTTGAGTCGGTCATGCATTGTTCTGTTGAAACGCTCACACTGCCCGTTGCCAGCTGGGTTGTAGGATGTGGTACGGGACTTTTCAATTCCGTAATGTAGACACAGCTGCCGCACTATGTCAGACTCGAAGCATCGGCCCTTGTCGGAATGGATTCTCTGTGGAATGCCGTAGTGCACAAACCACTGCTTGACGAGCGTCTTGGCCACTGTCTCAGCTGTTTGGTCGCGGGTGGGCACTGCAATGGTGTACTTGGTGAATACGTCGGTCATCACTAACACATTTTCCCTTCCATCGCTGGCAGGTTCCAGTTGCGTGAAGTCTATGCAGACGACCTCCAATGGTTTTGATGCAAGCAGGCTTCCCATTGGAGTGTGTGTAGTTGTTGGGGGCTTCTTCGCATGCTGACACCTGTCACACCGACGACACCACTGATCAACATCAAGATGCATGTGGGGCCAATAAACACGTTGTCTGAGCAATTGGAGTGTTCTTTCCGCACCCTGGTGTCCACACTGGTCATGGATCAGATGAAGAAGAGTGGCCTGCAGGGCTTCAGGCACTACAACCTGTGTCATTGGGCCGGTCGACGGGTCGATTCTCTCCCTTAGCAAGATGCCTCCACCTACCTTCAGCCTCTTCCGCTGTCCAGCCAACACTCCTGCCTTTGGTGGAAAGTCCCTTATCTCCTTCTTTGTTGGCGCCCTCTTCTGCATGACCAGTGGCCACACAGCTGCAAGTGCCTCATCCTCTTGCTGGGTGCGGCGTAGCTGCTCTAGGTCCAGAGAGGGGAAAGGACTGGCTACCCCCTTCCATTCTTCTGGCATCTCTGCCGGCGTCACCTTTTCAGCGATTTCTCCCAGCTCTGGTACCGTGTCTCGGCACACTGAGGTCTCTCCGCTGAACACCGGTTGTATCGCCTGGGCGCAGGAGACAGCTGTCCACTCCTCTGGGCACCCCTGTGGTTTCTCTACAGGCTGTCTTGACAGTGCATCGGCATTGGCGTTTGACTTCCCTGACCTGTATTTCACTGTGAAGTTGAAACCGGCTAGCTCAGCAGCCCAGCGTTGCTCCACTGCTCCCAACTTGGCGTTTTGAAGATGGCTTAATGGGTTGTTGTCTGTGTATACTACTGTTGATGCTCCCAATAGGTAGTGGCGAAACTTTTCACTCATTGCCCACTTCAGGGCCAGTAACTCCAGTTTCATGCTACTGTAGTTCTTCATGTTCTTTTCGGTTGGTCTCAACGATCTACTGGCATAAGCAATGACTCTCATCCCTCCATCCTGCTGCTGTGAGAGAACTGCTCCCAACCCACTCATGCTGGCGTCGGTCTCCAGAATGAAGGGCAGGGTGAAATCAGCATAGCCCAGTATTGGGGCTGTCGTCAGTGCATCCTGCAGTCGTTTCATCGCCTCACTGCAGTTATCATCCCACATTGCCCTGATGTCCGCTGTCTTTGACTTCCTCTTGCTGGTAGCGCCTTGTTGATATGCCTTCGAAACCAACTCATGCAGGGGTCTGGCAAGCTTGGCAAAGTCCTTCACAAAGCGTCTGTAGTAACTTGCAAACCCCAGGAAAGAACGGACATCCCTCAGAGTCGTTGGTGTTGGCCAACAGCGTACTGCCTTGATCT
Organism: Littorina saxatilis; assembly: GCF_037325665.1. Lineage (NCBI taxonomy): Eukaryota > Metazoa > Mollusca > Gastropoda > Littorinimorpha > Littorinidae > Littorina > Littorina saxatilis. Next base: position 43,572,009 of record NC_090252.1, read on the forward strand.
TCTCCTCTGATGTCGCGATGCCTTTTCCTGATACTGTGTAGCCCAGATACTCAACCTTCCTTCTGGCAAAGTGACACTTCTGTGGGTTTAGCTTCAGCCCTACCTCCCTCAATCTGTTGAAGACCCTCTGTAGACGCTCGAGGTGCTCATCAAAGGTCTTGCTGTAAACCAGTAAATCATCCAGGTACACCAAGAGGATTTGGAACGCCATGTCATTCATTGTGGTCTGCATCAGGCGTTGGAAGGTTGCTGGTGCTGTCGACAATCCCATAGGCATGCGCCTGTATTCATATAATCCAAAGGGTGTGATGAATGCTGTTTTTTCGCGATCTTCTTCCTTCATGGCCACCTGATAGTATCCACTTGCCAGATCAAGCGTGGAGAACAACTGTGCCCCCCCCCAACGCATCCAGGGAGTCATCGATGCGTGGCAGTGGATATGCATCCGGAATGGTCTTAGCGTTGATTCCGCGGTAATCACAACATAGGCGAATCTCGTTGTTTTTCTTGCGCACGACGACTACTGGTGCGGCATAAGGACTCTGACTCGGCTGAATGATGTTTTTCGCAAGCAAAGTCTGGATGTGCTCCTTGACCTCTTGAAGTTGTGTAGGTGGAACCCGCCGAAATGTTGAAGCCACTGGCTTGTCGTCGCGCAGCCTCATTCCATGGCGTACACGCTCAGTGTACCCCAAGTCATGGTCGTCTTGAAGAAACATGTCCGAGTTGGCTCGGACTAGTGCTTCTAGTTGCTGTCTCTCTCTAGCACTACACTCACTCTGACTCACGTCAACAGGGCATGTCAACGTCGCTGGTCCGTGGGAGGGGAAAGGGTCATTTATACGGTTTACTGTGACATGGATGCGGTTGCATTGTACATCTACCCCTACCCTCCCATGGGAAACTTCTGCCTTCACCCCCTGTACCGTCCCTACCCTGGTACCCGGTCTTAGTGTCACAGGTTCGTCTGTCAGGTTGGCCATTTTGACTAAAAAGGTGCCCCCCCCGTGTGTGGCTCAAAGTGTTGGCCACAATCAAACCCCTTGGTATGGCATCAGTCAGACCCTCTACCAGTACTGTCGTAGGATTCTCTCCCCTTCCCGGATTACCCACTCCCGTAACCCGAACTGCCATGGCTGATTTTGGAGGTATGTATGCTGGCTGACCCCTGGCTACTCTGGCGAACCCACTTATCTTTCTCTTCAGTAGGCCCGGGAGGTCTCGTACATGGTCTAGTACATTCATGCCCAGCAGGATCGGTTCTGGACTAGGGGTACCTGTCGTTTTGGATACCAAAATGCCCCGATTTGAGATTGTCTGCCCCCCAACTTCAACGTCGGCCTCAAAGTACCCCACATACGGCACTTCTAGGCCATTAACGGCTGTCACCCGGAGTATCTGGTCGGCTGCCACTAACGTTGGACCCCCATCCCCACACAACTGACGGAACGTTCCTTCGTCAACTATCGATATGGGTGATCCTGTATCCAATAGTGCCTCTACTTTCCTCCCTTTAATCTTTACCTCTGCTCGGGGACAGGTCCCCACTAACCCTCCCATGGAGTCTTCAGCTCTCATCCCCGCAGTCTGACTCACGGCTGCTGGGGTCGCCCGTTTCTTGAACAAAATCGACTGATATGGCCTGACTTTCTACATTTAAAACAAATGGGTTGTCCGTCCTCTGTAAATTCTGGTTTTCTTCGGTGATTTTGTACTCCCCGCCACCCTGAAACATCTGCTCCTGCACTAGGGTTCGGACCCTCACTCAGTCTTTTCTCCAGAGAGGCTACTACTTGTCGCAGCTCATCCAGGGAGCGCATCATCTCCCTCATTTCTAACTGTGTTGCGGCTACAGTTACCTGTGTGTTTTGCCCCCCTGCTTCCCTCTCTCCCTCGGCCCACCGTAAAGCTTCCTCCCTCACCTCAAAAAACGTTCTGTCGGGATTCTGGTGTATACCTTCCCTTAGTTGCCTGGCCAGAATGGCCTCGCTCAGCCCTTGGAGAAACTGGTCCCTAAGAACCTTGGGCTCCAGTGGCTGCTGCCGGTCGGCTTCCTGTTTGGATGTCAGGTCCCTAAAGGTTTTGTTGAGTCGATTTGCATATTGCCGAATCGGCTCTCCAGCCCTCTGTACCACCCGGTTGAAAGCTGCCAGAAGTTGGCAGACACTTCTTTTGTCCCCATAAACCGTGGATAACATGGTCAGCACTTGGTCAGGGTACCTACGTGTTGCTTCTGGGTGGCACCGGAGCTCATCCTTGACCTCCCCCCCTAGGTGATCCCAAATTACCTTCACTCTCTCAGGGTCCCCAGTGATGACTCTGGTCTCCCAGGTTTCCTTCAATGCACTCTCAAATGCCTCTAACGCTCCTGGGCTTCCCGAGAAAATGGGGATGGTTCTCTCGCTGGGGACTACAACTATTCTGAGGCCCTCGCGGGGTTCTTCATTTTCTCCCTCCATTGTTTGTTTACCAAGTTAGATTCAATAAACAAATAGGGTTGGCTAGGAATATACGTTTTGGGGTCAACACATCCAACAAAAAACAAGCTTTTGGCGGAGAGAATCACAGTGTTTACAATGTCATAAGCACTCAAATAAGGGTTTCAAACACTATAGTACCTTCTCTAAAAAAACAACAACATGGGAACAGGAAGCTGTACCGATTACAGTATACACAAAAACGAAAGTCTCGGCGTACAACATCAAAATTATGTCTGGGCGATTCTTGAACACAGTCTACTTTTTCCGTGTGGCAGTTCCATCACACCTCCATATGCTCTGGCCAACGTGGGTGGACAAAACAATTGTCTTTCTACTGAGGAGTGGTTTTGTTTGTGTAGCAGTCCCCTCTCATATCGGCTGCCCGCCAACTCCGTCGGTGGCTTGGTATCTTGTTAGCCTCCAGCAGCTCTCATCAAGGACGTACAAAAAGATCAAAGGTCTGTACTTTACCCCATTTGCGTTGCGCAGATATCTCCGAGGTTCTAGTCAGTGGTGGTGTTTGGTGATGTGGTAGGATCCTGTCGGGCGACGCCATGTTATGTGGGCCACATAGGTTGCAGCTCACATGAAGGGGGGGTTGGGAACCATCACACAAACACCAGTTGTCCTTTCACAACTTTATTTCACCACCTAGAACCTCGGAGAAAAGGGGATTTGGCCTTTGCTCATGTCATCACTGGCCGCGCCGCTGTTACTTCCACGATTCCACCATCATGTGGTTCCTGGAGCTCAGCTGTACACCCACGTCTTGCCTCTCTCAAGTCGTGGAACCAAAAGAACGCACGCTACCGAGTTTGGCGGGACTGCGCCGGCACTGACCACTAGTGGCCAATGGGCAGGCAGTGATTTCAAAGCTCGCTGCGTGTGTGGCAAACAGGTCACTAACTGGGATGGGCGATCGGGGCGCAGCCCGAATTAACTATGGTACCAGCGTGGCTGCTCGTTTAAAGGGGCACTCCTGGGGAAATATTTATAATTTTAAAAACAATGGTAGCATAAATAAATTGCATTCCTTACAATGGCCGGCGGCCACAGAGCACCTCGAGCGTCTACAGAGGGTCTTCAACAGATTGAGGGAGGTAGGGCTGAAGCTAAACCCACAGAAGTGTCACTTAGCCAGAAGGAAGGTTGAGTATCTGGGCTACACAGTATCAGGAAAAGGCATCGCGACATCAGAGGAGAAGATCAAGGCAGTACGCTGTTGGCCAACACCAACGACTCTGAGGGATGTCCGTTCTTTCCTGGGGTTTGCAAGTTACTACAGACGCTTCGTGAAGGACTTTGCCAAGCTTGCCAGACCCCTGCATGAGTTGGTTTCGAAGGCATATCAACAAGGCGCTACCAGCAAGAGGAAGTCAAAGACAGCGGACATCAGGGCAATGTGGGATGATAACTGCAGTGAGGCGATGAAACGACTGCAGGATGCACTGACGACAGCCCCAATACTGGGCTATGCTGATTTCACCCTGCCCTTCATTCTGGAGACCGACGCCAGCATGAGTGGGTTGGGAGCAGTTCTCTCACAGCAGCAGGATGGAGGGATGAGAGTCATTGCTTATGCCAGTAGATCGTTGCGACCAACCGAAAAGAACATGAAGAACTACAGTAGCATGAAACTGGAGTTGCTGGCCCTGAAGTGGGCAATGAGTGAAAAGTTTCGCCACTACCTATTGGGAGCATCAACAGTAGTATACACAGACAACAACCCATTAAGCCATCTTCAAAACGCCAAGTTGGGAGCAGTGGAGCAACGCTGGGCTGCTGAGCTAGCCGGTTTCAACTTCACAGTGAAATACAGGTCAGGGAAGTCAAACGCCAATGCCGATGCACTGTCAAGACAGCCTGTAGAGAAACCACAGGGGTGCCCAGAGGAGTGGACAGCTGTCTCCTGCGCCCAGGCGATACAACCGGTGTTCAGCGGAGAGACCTCAGTGTGCCGAGACACGGTACCAGAGCTGGGAGAAATCGCTGAAAAGGTGACGCCGGCAGAGATGCCAGAAGAATGGAAGGGGGTAGCCAGTCCTTTCCCCTCTCTGGACCTAGAGCAGCTACGCCGCACCCAGCAAGAGGATGAGGCACTTGCAGCTGTGTGGCCACTGGTCATGCAGAAGAGGGCGCCAACAAAGAAGGAGATAAGGGACTTTCCACCAAAGGCAGGAGTGTTGGCTGGACAGCGGAAGAGGCTAGCGCAACTACTACCCCGCTCTTCTTGTCAATTTCACTGCCTTTGCCATGAGCAGTGGACTGACGATGCTACGAGTATACGGTCTTGCTGAAAAATGGCATTGCGTTCAGTTTCATTCTGTGAGTTCGACAGCTACTTGACTAAATATTGTATTTTCGCCTTACACGACTTGTTCTTTTTCGTGCAATCCAGAAAACAAAAGGAATTAATTGTACAAATCTACAAAGCATAAATAACACGATTACATTTTCTTTGGTCAAAACAGCACTAAAATCTTACCTGTGTTGAAGTTCTCGTTGGGACGATGGGTTTTGAGTGATACTGATTGAGCTGTCCAAAACATATATAGCCCATATATATGTATGAAAGCCCTTATTATCTCCAATGGGCTTGTATCATAATAACGGATGTTTAATGTGCACAATCAAAAATATGTCAGCTCTTATCTGTTCTAACGGGATTGTCTCAACAATAACGTATATCTGAAATGCGCATTTAATAATATTGTCACGATATCAACTTCGCGAAAAAATTAATGCAACAAATTTTGCACCCAAATAAAAGCATTAATTCTAATTTCATTTCATTCAAATTTCATATGCGTATTAAGGCCGTTCACTTGACTATCTTGATCATCTTTCGGATTAAAGATTTCTTTCACAGGGATCACGTGACCGCCGCTCAAATAAGGGTACCCTCAAAATCGACTGGACAAAAACGGAAGGGCCCAATTAAAAATTAAAAATAAATCACAATAGGCAAAACTTTGCAACTTTTACATGCGAGAAGAAAGCCAAATTAATTATCTATCACGAACAGGTTGTTTTTTGGCGCTTTTTGTCATGATACCCCACAAAATTGACGAAAAAAGTCCCATTTATGACCGCTCATGCGATCGACACCTGCATTAGTAGGAATAGCATTGCACACAAAAATAATACACAAGCTAGCTAAACCAAACAACCTGTTCGGGGTAGATAACTGATTTGGCTTTCTTCTTGCATGTGTTCTCATTGTGGTCTGCTTTCAGTTTTTAGTACTTTCAGTACATAATGTTAGCCTTACTTTGATTGAAGAAGGTAAAACAAATACTACACAACTGCTTTAAGCAGAGGCTAACCGAACCCTGCAGGAAACAGCTTTATCATAGCAGTGTAGGTGCTACTTTTTATCTTGTCATCAGACTTTTCATCTGCTGTGTAAAAAGCAATTACTCTTTGGACATTTTGCACCACCAGAGTATCGCACATTGTCATAACAGGCACGCTTGTGGATTTTGTGCAGATATTCACACAAATCATGATAAGGCCAAACAAAAATATATGTTGGTTTAGGTCGGCTTTTTTTTTTTTTTTTTTTTTTTTTTTTTAATTTATTCGATTTTAAAGGAGATTAGTCTCGGTATGGTTCGCAAAATGTGCCCACAAGTTTTTGTTTTTTTTAGAAATGAAAAAAAAAAGTTTTAGGGTCGGCGGGAAAGAAATAGGGTCGGTCGGGTTACCCTAAACCAACTGTATTTGGCCTGAAGGCACATTCTCTCCCTTGAAAACACAGGTTAGGCTTTTATTTAGGACAAGATCACCCCTCAACTTGGTCTGATACCAACACTCAACACACTGACTGCTTGCTGTGGTGAGTTTTTTTTAACCAATACATTTTTTTGAAAACCACTAGTGGCTTTTACGCAATTATTTCATCAACACATTCCTAATGTGAATAGAGAGCACCCAGGCTGCTGATTCTGTGTACATGTCCAAGCAGAAGGATGCTCTCATTCGACGTGTAAGCTGCACGACAGAGGCTGGGGTCGATAGTGTACATGTTTTATTTTTTTTAATATTTAATGCTTTTTCCCAATAAAGGAGGAAGAGACGATGTTCGGAAATTACTCTGTCGGGCTTGTGTCGGTTGTGAAAGAGTGAATGCCCCTGCTTTTTCTCGGACAAATAAATGCACTCGTGCTCCTGTTCACTCACGTGTTTCAGACACACCCCTCCGCGGCTAGTGATTGGCCCCTTCAATGTTTGTTCAAGTAAAAGCAAGAGTATTCACTCTTTCACAACCCATTCAAAACCCACTGAGTGTTTTCCGGAATTTGTCTTTCACAACCCATTACAAACCCACTGAGTGTTTTCCGGAATTTGTCTTTTGCAAACGGAATTCTTCACATGCTTTAAAAAGGGGTCAAAATATGGTTTTTTTTCCAAAAACGTTAATCCTATCCTTGCTAAGTAATGATCTAAAGTGCATGAATATATTATCCTGTTCACTCTTTAGTTCATTTCTTAGTTTATAATGATAATAATAATTTGTTTGTTGCTATTTATTTGTGTTTGGTTTTTTGTTTATATCATATCTACTACTTGTGACATAATGTGATATGAATGGAGCGAGAGAGAGAGAGAGAGAGAGAGAGAGAGAGAGAGAGAGAGAGAGAGAGAGAGAGAGAGAGAAAGAGAGAGAGAGAGAGAGAATGAGAGAGAGAGACAGAGACAGAGAGAGAGAGAGAGAGAGAGAGAGAGAGAGAGAGAGAGAGAGAGAGAGAGAGAGAGAGAGAGAGAGAGAGAGAGAGAGAGAGAGAGAGAGAGAGAGATTAGTTTTGATATTATGATCCTTACCTTAATTATTATGAGCTGACTGTCTGCGTCTCGATATTGTATTTATGTTCTTACGTTTTATGTTGTTTATTGTGAAACACCACACCCGAGTTTCTCGTAATTGAGATAATAAAGTCTTCTATGTCTATCCACCAGAATCCGCCCAATAGACCTCATTCAAAGTTCAGGTAAATACGAGTGTACATGATTATTAATTTGACACAAGGAGGAAAGTAATTTCAGAATCCTCATTATTTATTGTCAACTCCATTAGAACTTTTTGTTTCATAAATCATCATGTTCAAAACTTTACATATCGATCTAGATCTGTATTGATTACTATGTTAAATGTTCCACGTGGATACAGAGGTTTTGAAAAATGAGAGATTTGTTTAATTAATTTGTATTGTAGGCTTACATGTATTTGTTTATGTATTTATGTATTTATTTATTTATTTATTTTCCCCCTGCGGGTTAGGGGGAAGAATTTACCCGATGCTCCCCAGCATGTCGTAAGAGGCGACTAACGGATTCTGTTTCTCCTTTTACCCTTGTTAAGTGTTTCTTGTATAGAATATAGTCAATGTTTGTAAAGATTTTAGTCAAGCAGTATGTAAGAAATGTTAAGTCCTTTGTACTGGAAACTTGCATTCTCCCAGTAAGGTCATATATTGTACTACGTTGCAAGCCCCTGGAGCAATTTTTTTATTAGTGCTTTTGTGAACAAGAAACAATTAACAAGTGGCTCTATCCCATCTCCCCCCTTTCCCCGTCGCGATATAACCTTGAACGGTTGA
>NC_090252.1:43590088-43602588 GCF_037325665.1 Littorina saxatilis
CTGAATATTTGAAAAATGAACTTTGTGACTCATCTGAGTAGCAGGAGAGCCTTCGTGATCGTCAGCGTAAGGCCATGGCTGTCTTCAAGGCAATTCCTAGATGAACAACTTAACACTGCGTTCGATAATTCGCCCGTTTCTTAAGCTAGAGCTTTGAAACTTTACACGCGTCTAGAGCTACATGAACGCTTTACAATACGTAACATATAGTTGACTCTCGCGTTATTTAAAGGTCACAACAAGGTCATCACCAGGCCAAAACGAGGGAAAACCGAAGGAAAGTACCATTTTCTGCAACTGTTTGCAAGAAAAAGATTTCAAATTCATTTATTTCCTGGGACTAACGCATCTCTAGACATGACAATCATCCGATTATCAGACATCAAGTGTGGAGGTCACGACAAGGTCATTACCGGGTAAAAACGAGGGAAACCCGAGGGAAAATACCATTTTCTGCAACTTGTGTGTAAGTAAAAGCTTTCAAACTCCATCTTCTTCTGGTATTGGCGCATCTCTAGGCATGACAATCATCTGATTAACAGTCCTCAATTTTCAAGGTCACAACAAGGTCATTACCAGATAGAACCGAGAGAAAACCGAGGGAAAATATCATTTTCTATAACTTTTTTGTAAGTAAGAGCTTATAAACTCCATCTTCTTCTGGGATTAGCGCTGATTTCAATGACCCTGAAGTCCGAGGAAAGTTTTCTTGACCCATGCCTACTTTGAAGGTCATGACAAGGTCAAATTTACACGTTTTCTATTTGGGAATATCTTTTACGGTCAAATAAAATACTTTCTGGACGTCAGCTATTTTCGAAGCTAAAGCTTTACAACTTTACACACGCCTTGGAATTCATGAGACATAACGCAAATATTCTTGACTCTCGTAATATTTAAAGGTCACACAACAAGGTCATCACCAGGTAAAAACAAAGAAAAACCGAGGGAAAGTACCATTTTCTGCAACTGTTTGTAAGAATGAACTTTCAAATTCAATTGTTTCCTGGGATTAGCGCATCTCTAGACATGACAATCATCTGATTAACAGTCATGAATTGTGGAGGTCACGACAAGGTCATTACCGGGGAAAACCGAGGGAAAATACCATTTTCTGCAACTTGTGTGTAAGTAAATGCTTTCAAACTCCATCTTCTTCTGGTATTGGCGCATCTCTAGACATGACAATCATCTGATTAACAGTCCTCAATTTTCAAGGTCACAACAAGGTCATTACCAGATAAAACCGATGGAAAATCGAGGGAAAATACCATTTTCTGCAACTTTTTTGTAAGTAAGAGCTTATAAACTCCATCTTCTTTTAGGATTAGCGCTGATTTCAATTACCCTGAAGTCTTTGGAAAGTTTTCTTGACCCATGCAATGTTTGAAGGTCATGACAAGGATGGGATTTTACACACGTCTGGGGCATTATAAAACATGAAACAAATATTGTTGACTCTCGTAATATTTAAAGGTCACACAACAAGGTCATTACTGGGTAAAACGACGAAAAATATATCAACTTTATGACTCGTCTGAGTGCTAGGACAGCCGGTGTGATCCTCAGAGTCAGGCTTGCAGACCGCAAGGCTATCGGTAGATGAACACCTTAACAATGACTTTTTCTTCTCTCTCCCCTTCTCTTCTACCCCTATTACATCCAGCCCCGCCCACCCCCCTAGAGCCCCTGTGGGCGAAGGAAGATGTCATGAATCTGCCTCAACAGCTTAAGCTTAGAAAATAGCCGAACACAAATAGAAAACGTGTAAACTTTACCTTGTCATGACCTTCAAACTAGGCATGGGCCAAGAAAACTTTCCAAAGACTTCAGGGTCATTGAAATCAGCGCTAATCCCAGAAGAAGATGGAGTTCATAAGCTCTTACTTACAAAAAAGTTATAGAAAATGATATTTTTTCTCGGTTTTCTCTCGGTTCTATCTGATAATGACCTTGTTGTGACCTTGAAAATTGAGGACTGTTAATCAGATGATTGTCATGCCTAGAGATGCGCCAATACCAGAAGAAGATGGAGTTTGAAAGCTTTTACTTACACACAAGTTGCAGAAAATGATATTTTCCCTCGGTTTTCTCTCGTTTTTGCCTGATAATGACCTTGTCGTGACCTCCACAATTGATGTCTGATAATCGGATGATTGTCATGTCTAGAGATGCGTTAATCCCCCAAAAATAATTGAATTTGAAAGCTTTTTCTTACAAACAGTTGCAAAAAATGGTACTTTCCCTCGGTTTTCCCTCGTTTTTGCCTGGTAATGACCTTGTTGTGACCTTTAAATAACGCGAGAGTCAACTATATGTTACGTATTGTAAAGCGTTCATGTAGCCCTAGACGCGTGTAAAGTTTCAAAGCTCTAGCTTAAGAAACGGGCGAATAATCGAACGCAGTGTTAAGTTGTTCATCTAGGAATTGCCTTGAAGACATCAAGCCTTACGCTGACGATCACGAAGGCTCTCCTGCTACTCAAATGAGTCACAAAGTTCATTTTTCAAATATTCAGCATCATTATATTGGCTCTAGCTCTTAATAGAAATAATGCTACCTCTGAAAATAGAAATACATTATGCTCTGAATTAGATTAAGGAAGACTACTTCCCTCGGTTATGTTTTGTTTCAAGCTGTAAACACTATCACCAGCATTTTTTACCATAGCATTAAACCAAAAGGCACCATTAAGTTGTCATATTTTGCTCGTGCATTGCTAAATGTATGTAGATAAACTTCGAAAGTCAGAAATGGGGTTCTGGAAACTAATCATGTCACACTGAAGTCGCACCACAAAGCGACATTTTTTCAGGAAACGTCTCGCACGCTTTACTGGGCTGGGGGTTAGGAAGACTGGAAGGTCATAGTGACATAGTATATGGTTCAAATCCATTCATATTTTACAGATATTATGTAAAGACATCATACTTGACGAAAATATATCCATTGAAGCCAAACAACACTACTAGTCTTGTGTGAATTTATTTTTAATCAAAACTTACCTACATTTTGGACGACGTCTTTCCTGGATTTAGGGTAGGGTTCATAATAATGATACTGTCACCAGCATCCTCGGCCAAAGCAGTCGCAAATTGTTTTGTGATAATCAAAAGATACCAACTAACACATTTATATGTAAAACGTACCAGTTTGAGTTCGTAATTTGGCTTAGAACTTCTTTTTTCAGAGGCAAGCGTCTGAAATGCTCGTGCATCACTCTTTATGGTATAGTTGAATTTTGACTGAGAAGAGAAAGTGCGCCCTTGAATATTTCTTGTTAACATCGATTTTTATGTTCGGCAGGCCCCAAGCTTTCAAAAAATACCCATTTGGTTGAGTCCGCTTTTGGGTGCACGGTCAGCCCTCCGCCGTGACGGAGTAATAGGGACAGAGAGAGAGACATCGACAGAAACAGAGACAGAGAGAAAGGGACAGAGAAACTTGATAGAGACGAAGGCACAGGCGGACAGGCAGAGAGACATACACTGAAAAAAAACCGCGAGCGAAAGTCAGTGCACGGCGCACACAAACACATTTTTTTCTCTCTCTCTCTCTCTCTCTCTCTCTCTCTCTCTCTCTCTCTCTCTCTCTCTCTCTCTCTCTCTCTCTCTCTCTCTCTCTCTCTCTCTCTCTCTCTCTCTCTCTCTCTCTCATTATTTTCTTGTTCTTGTCCGTTCCTCCTTTCTTTTGTTTGCTCCTTCACTTTTTTTGCCCAGGAAGCTTTTGTAGAACAAAGCCAATCAACTCAGAGGCACGTGACAACAGCGCCGCAGCAAAAGCTTCACTCCATTTTCTGCCGAACTGCCATTTTCTTTTGGATCTCATCACAAATTGCTTTCATCACGTTCACAAATTTCCCCTTGTCACGTACTTCCCTTCTCTCATCCATCTGTCTGCAGTGGGTTTAATCTAGGTTCGAATCCCTGGTTAAGGCATTTTCACACTCTCTCTAACAGTTATAATAACGTTCGAGTTTGAAGGGGAAAAAAACCCCACATATTTTCAGATTGTTTAAACAATTCTGTTGAAGTTTATTTGTACTGATTGACAATTACGTCGATGAAGTCATTTTTCGAATTCTGACTGAGTTGTTGCAACATAGTTGAGATTCGGTGTTTTCGTTACGTTTTGAGCCTAGTTATGCAGCAGCAATAAGAGAATGTGGTAGCACCAATGTTTGTTTGTTTCTTTAATTGTGTTTTTGTTTCTTTGTTTCTTTTTTTTCTTCTTTTTTTCTTTCTTGTTTCTCTCTTTCTCTTTGTCTTTCATTTCTTTCTTTCTTTCTTTCTTTCTTTTGTTTGTTTGTTTGTTTACTTGGGTTTTGTTTGTTTGTTTGTTTGTTTGTTTATTTCCTAGTTCCTTTCACACTGATTCCCTCAGACCGACCCAATCATATTCTCTCCTTGTCTCTCTTCGTCAACTGACGTCTTCTTCCTCTCTATGTTTGCTCAAGCGAGTAAAAGCATAATTATCTGTTGATATTATTTGCACTTTGCCTTTTGTTTTAATTCACCATGTTTAGCTTTTCTACAGCCGCATCCAGCCAGTCTGCTCCAAGTTGTGCACAACACCCTTTCTCGTAGCATGGAAGCCCTTTGTTATGCACTAATACACTGTATGGGTGCAGGGCAGATAAACAACACACCGCTTACCAACATATTGGCAAGGCGATGTTATTTTTAGAACCACGTGTGCGCGTGAATAGGTTGTTCGCCGATAGCAGTGTAGTATACTGGAGACGTTATTCGCGTTTAGCGCTCAGCTGTCAGGATGGCCGAGCGGTCTAAGGCGCTGCGTTCAGGTCGCAGTCTGGTTCTCCAGGCGTGGGTTCGAATCCCACTTCTGACAAACTTTTTCTTCTGTAATATTTGTGTTTGCAACGTTGTTTTACAGTCTTTCTTTCTTTGTTTATTCCTTCCTTTTGTCTTTCTCTCTTTCTTTGTGTTCTTCATTTTCTTGTTTTCTTTTTCTTTTCTTTCTTTCTTCCTTGTTACCTCACTGATTTCCATGTTTTTTCTTACTTTGTGTCCTTCTTTCTCTCCTTCTTTCTTTCTTATTTGTCTTTTGTTTCTTTTTTTTTCTTTGATTTCTTTTTCTTTTTTTTCGTGTTGTGTGTTGTTTCAGACATCATTTATTTATTTCCGTTTCTCTGTCTGTCTTTCCTTTTTTCCTAACTGTCAGTGTAGACAAAACAAATGAGCAAGCCAGCAAGCATGAAAAGAAAGACAGACAGAAGGACATAAAGTAAGAAAGAAAAGACAGGAAAGTAAGAATAAACACAGAATGAAAAATATGTATCAGATCATAGAAGCGTATTGTATAACCAGTCCGATAATGTCTGGTTTACTTTTACAAAATTAACCTCGGATTATTTCAGATTATCAGCTGTCAGGATGGCCGAGCGTTATAAGTGTAAACCGCGCAGTTTGTACATTGAAAGTAACAGTTTGTGTTTTCAAACATAATGTAGCTATCCTTTTCCTAAATCACTCAGCTGTCAGGATGGCCGAGCGGTCCAAGGCGCTGCGTTCAGGTCGCAGTCTGGTTCTCGAATCCCACTTCTGACAAACTTCTTCTTTTTTTGCAAAATTATCTGACAGTCTGTGTAATATTATCTTACTTTATTTGTTGTTTCTTACCTTCTTCCTTGCCTTTCTTTCTGTCTAGGTGCTCGTCATTTTCTTCTTTTCTGTCCTTCTTTTTTCCTTTGTTTAATTCTTTCTTTCTTTCTGTATTTATGTTTGTCTTCTACTTTCCTTCTTCATTGTGTCGCTGATTTTGATTGTTTTGTCTTACTTTCTTTTCTTTTCTTTCTTACTTTAATCCATTCTTTTTGTCAATCTTTCTTTCTTTGTGTCGTGTTTTCTTTCTCTAGTCATTCAGGTGTACATATGTTTTTCACACCTGTCAATTTCTGTTTCACTGTGCAACTATTGTAGTGAAAACTATCCTAGTGATCATTTCCATTATAAGTGTCAGCTGTCAGGATGGCCGAGCGGTCCAAGGCGCTGCGTTCAGGTCGCAGTCTGGTTCTCCAGGCGTGGGTTCGAATCCCACTTCTGACAATCTTTTTGGTTTTTTGTTTTTGCGATATTTTCTCTTTGTTTCGTTTTTTGCAATGTTTGTTTAACTGTCTTGATTTTGTTTTTCTGTCTTGGTTTGTCATTTTCTTATTTTATTTTGCTTTCTTTCTTTCTATCTTTTTTCTGTCTTTCCTTCTGTCTTTCTGTTTGTCTTCAACTTTCTTTCTTTATTTTGTCGCTGATTGTAATCATTTTTTCTTCGGTCAAAAAAAAAAGTCTGTTTACAATAACATAGTCAAACAAAATAGGGTCGGTAGGTCGGGACATTTTTTTTTCCAAAAAAACATATGTTCAAGTTATTTTTTTCTCCCCCAAATGCCAAAAAAAAGTCTAGGGTTGCGCGAAAAAGTAGGGTCGGGATACCGTAAACAGACTATTTTTTGTTTGTTGGCCTTACCTTTTTTTTTGTCTTTCTTAATATATGTCCTCGATCTTCCTGTCATTCTTTCTTTGTTATTTGTCGTGTTTTCTTTCGTTTTGCTTTTATTTTTGTTTTTATTCCTTTGAATCCCATTTTATTTTCGTCTTGTGTTTTGTTTCCAACATCCTTTTTACATTTGGTCAAGTTTTGACTAATTTGTATTTCTGTCTCTCTCTCTGTCTTTTTGTCTTTCTTTATTTTTTTCTTTCAGTTAATGCAGACAAAATAAATAAGCAAGCCAGCAAGCATGAATAGTAAGACAGGAAGCAGAACATAAAGTAAGAAAAAGAAAAAAGAAAAAAAAGGTATAAAAAAAATAATTAAACAAATAAAAAATATATACATAAGATCATGGAAGCGTACTGAATAACCTGTTCAATAAAGTCTGATTTTCTCTCACAAATCTCGGATTATTTGAGATTGTCAGCTATCAGGATGGCCGAGCAGTTTAAGTATACACAGCGCAGTTTGTACATTTAACATTGTACAGTATTAATTTGTATAACTTTGAGTAGCTATTTTTTTCCAGTAACTCTCAGATGCCAGGATGGTCGAGTCTGTCGGATTATTTGTGATTGTCAGCTATCAGGATGGCCGAGCGGTATAAGTATACGCAGCGCAGTTTGTACTTTATAAGTGACAGTATTTATTTGTCTAACTTTGAGTAGCTATCTTTTTCATGAGTCTATCAGATGTCAGGATGGCCGAGCGGTCCAAGGCGCTGCGTTCAGGTCGCAGTCTGGTTCTCCAGGCGTGGGTTCGAATCCCACTTCTGACAAACTATTTTTTTGTTTTGCAATTTGACAGTCTGTGTGATATTGTCTGACAGTCTTGTTTCTTGTTTCTTTCCTTCTTTCTTGCCTTTCTTGCCTTTCTTGCCTTTCTTTCTGTCTAGGTGCTCGTCATTTTCTTCTTTTAATTTGTTTTCTGTCTTTCTTTCTTCCTGTCTTTCTTTTTTTCTGTATCTCTGTTTGTCTTCTACTTCCTTTCTTCATTTTGTCGCTGATTTTGATTGTTTTGACTTACTTTCTTTTCTTTTCTTTCTTACTTTAATCCATTCTTTCTGTCATTCTTTCTTTCTTTGTGTCGTGTTTTCTTTCCCTAGTCATTCAGGTGTGCCGGTTGCATGTTTTTCACACCTGTCAAGTTCTGTTTCACTGTGCACCTATTTAGTGAAAAATATTGCAGTGAACATTTTCATTACTGATAAGTGTCAGCTGTCAGGATGGTCGAGCAGTCCAAGGCGCTGCGTTCAGGTCGCAGTCTGGTTCTCCAGGCGTGGGTTCGAATCCCACTTCTGACAATTTTTTTTGTTTTTGGTTTTTGCAATATTTTCTCTAGTGAAGCATATATAGTACTGATCATTTCACTTCAAGTCTCATGTCAGGATGGTCGAGCAGTCCAAGGCGCTGCGTTCAGGTCGCAGTCTGTTTCTCCAGGCGTGGGTTCGTATCCCACTTCTGACACATTTTATTTTTTTATTTTTTGGGGGCAATATTTGTTTAACTGTCCTAATTTTGTTTTTCTGTCTTGGTTCGCCTTTTTCTTATTTTAATTTGCTTTCTGTCTTTCTTTCCTTCTGTCTTTCTGTTTGTCTTCTACTTTTTAAGAAAGAAAAAACAAGACAAGAAGGTATAAACAAAAAACAACAAAGAATAGAAAATATAGATCATGGAAGCGTACTGAATAACCTGTCCCATAAAGTCTGATTTTTTCTTACAAATCATGGATATTTTGAGATTGGCAGCTAACAGGATGACCGAACGGTGTAAGTATAAACAGCTCAGTGTGTACATTAAAAGTGACAGTATTTATTTTTATAACTTTGATCAGTAGCTATCTTTTTCCAGTAACTTTCAGATGTCAGGATGGCCGAGCGGTCTAAGGCGCTGCGTTCAGGTCGCAGTCTGGTTCTCCAGGCGTGGGTTCGAATCCCACTTCTGACAAACTATATTTTTGTTTTGCAATATTATCTGACAGTCTGTGTAATATTATCTTACTTTATTTGTTGTTTCTTTCCTTCTTTCTTGCCTTTCTTTCTGTCTAGGTGCTCGTCAATTTCTTCTTTTATATTGTTTTCTGTCTTTCTTTTTATATTTAGTCAAGTTTTGACTAAATAATTTAACGTAGAGGGGGGAATCGAGACGAGGGTCGTGGTGTATGTGCGTGTGTGTGTGTGTGTGTGTGTGCGTGTGTGTGTGTGTGTGTCTGTGTGTGTGTGTAGAGCGATTCAGACTAAACTACTGGACCGATCTTTATGAAATTTGACATGAGAGTTCCTGGGTATGAAATCCCCGAAAGTTTTTTCATTTTTTTGATAAATGTCTTTGATGACGTCATATCCGGCTTTTCGTGAAAGTTAAGGCGGCACTGTCACGCCTTCATTTTTCAACCAAATTGGTTGAAATTTTGGTCAAGTACTCTTCGAAAAAGCCCGGGGTTCGGTATTGCATTTCAGCTTGGTGGCTTAAAAATTAATTAATGACTTTGGTCATTAAAAATCTGAAAATTGTAAAAAAAAATAAAAATGTATAAAACGATCCAAATTTACGTTTATCTTATTCTCCATTATTTGCTGATTCCAAAAACATATAAATATGTTATATTCGGATTAAAAACAAGCTCTGAAAATTAAATATATAAAAATTATTATCAAATTTTTTTTTTCGAAATCAATTTAAAAACACTTTCATCTTATTCCTTGTCGGTTCCTGATTCCAAAAATATATAGATATGATATGTTTGGATTAAAAACACGCTCAGAAAGTTAAAACGAAGAGAGGTACAGAAAAGCGTGCTATCCTTCTCAGCGCAACGAATACCCCGCTCTTCTTGTCAATTCCACGTGCACTGCCTTTGCCACGGGCGGTGGAGTGACGATGCTACGAGTATACGGTCTTACTGCGTTGCGTTGCGTTCAGTTTCATTCTGTGAGTTCGACAGCTACTTGACTAAATATTGTATTTTCGCCTTACGCGACTTGTTTCTTCTTTCTTTCAGTATCTCTGTTTGTCTTCTACTTTCCTTCTTCATTTTGTCGCTGATTTTGATTGTTTTTTCTTACTTTCTTTTCTTTTCTTTCTTATTTTAATCCATTATTTCTGTCATTCTTTCTTTCTTTGTGTCGTATTTTCTTTCCCTAGTCATTCAGGTGTGCCGGTTGCATGTTTTTCACACCTGTCAAGTTCTGTTTCACTGTGCACATATTTAGTGAAAAATATTGCAGTGAACATTTTCATTACTGATAAGTGTCAGCTGTCAGGATGGCCGAGCGGTCCAGGGCGCTGCGTTCAGGTCGCAGTCTGGTTCTCCAGGCGTGGGTTCGAATCCCAATTCTGACAAATTTTTTTGTTTTTGGTTTTTGCAATATTTTCTCTAGTGAAGCATATAGTACTGATCATTTCACTTCAAGTCTCATGTCAGGATGGTCGAGCAGTCCAAGGCGCTGCGTTCAGGTCGCAGTCTGGTTCTCCGGGAGTGGGTTCGAATCCCACTTCTGACACATTTTATTTTTTTTATTTTTGGGGGGCAATATTTGTTTAACTGTCTTAATTTTGTTTTTCTGTCTTGGTTCGCCATTTTTTTATTTTAATTTGCTTTCTGTCTTTCTGTCTTTCTTTCCTTCTGTCTTTCTGTTTGTCTTCTACTTTTTAAGAAAGAAAAAACAAGACAAGAAGGTACAAACAAAAAACAACAAAGAATAGAAAATATATATTAGATCATGGAAGCGTGCTGAATAACCTGTCCAATAAAGTCTGATTTTTTCTTACAAATCATGGATATTTTGAGATTGGCAGCTAACAGGATGACCGAACGGTGTAAGTATAAACAGCTCAGTGTGTACATTAAAAGTGACAGTATTTATTTTTATAACTTTGATCAGTAGCTATCTTTTTCAAGTAACTTTCAGATGTCAGGATGGCCGAGCGGTCTAAGGCGCTGCGTTCAGGTCGCAGTCTGGTTCTCCAGGCGTGGGTTCGAATCCCACTTCTGACAAACTATATTTTTGTTTTGCAATATTATCTGACAGTCTGTGTAATATTATCTTACTTTATTTTTTGTTTCTTTCCTTCTTTCTTGCCTTTCTGTCTGTCTAGGTGCTCGTCAGTTTTTTCTTTAATTTTGTTTTCTGTCTTTTTGTTTTCTTTCTTTCAGTATTTCTGTTTGTCTTCTACTTTCCTTCTTCATTTTGTCGCTGATTTTGATTGTTTTTTCTTACTTTCTTTTCTTTTTTTCTTACTTTAATCCATTCATTCTGTCATTCTTTCTTTCTTTGTGTCGTGTTTTCTTTCCCTAGTCATTCAGGTGTGCCGGTTGTATGTTTTTCACACCTGTCAAGTTCTGTTTCACTGTCCACCTATTTAGTGAAAAATATTGTAGTGATCATTTTCATTACTGATAAGTGTCAGCTGTCAGGATGGCCGAGCGGTCCAAGGCGCTGCGTTCAGGTCGCAGTCTGGTTCTCCAGGCGTGGGTTCGAATCCCACTTCTGACAACTTTTTATTTTTTTTTTTTTTTTTTTTTTTTTTTGGGGGGGGGGGGGCAATATTTGTTTAACTGTCTTAATTTTGTTTTTCTGTCTTGGTTCGCCATTTTCTTATTTTATTTTGCTCTCTTTCTTTCTGTCTTTCCTTCTGTCTTTCTGTTTGTCTTTCCTTCTGTCTTTCTGTTTGTCTTCTACTTTCTAAGAAAGAAAAACAAGTCGCGTAAGGCGAAATAACAACATTTAGTCAAGCTGTCGAACTCACAGAATGAAACTGAACGCCCTGCTTTTTTCACCAAGACCACATACTCGTAATTTCGTCAGTCCACCGCTCGTGGCAAAGGCATTGAAATGGACAAGCCATGCAGAATAGTGCGGTAGTGGTCGCGCTGAGCAGGATAACACGCTTTTCTGTATGTCTATTCTTTTTAGCTTACTTAGTTTGTTTTTAATTCAAACATATCATATCTATATGTTTTTGGAATCAAGGACCGACAAGGAATAAGATGAAATTGTTTTAAAATCGATTACGGAAAATTAATTTTAATCATAATTTTCATAATTTTAATTTTCAGAGCTTGTTTGTAATCCAAATATAACATATGTATATGTTTTTCGAATCAGAAAATGACGAAGAATAAAATTAAATTGTTTTTGGATCGTTGAATAAAAAAATAATTTTAATTACAAGTTTCCGATTTTTAATGACCAAACTCATTCATTAGTTTTAAAGCCACCAAGCTGAAATGCAATACCGAAGTCCGGCCTTCGTCGAAGATTGCTTGGCCAAAATTTCAATCAATTTGATTAAAAAATGAGGGTGTGACAGTGCCGCCTCAACTTTTACAAAAAGCCGGATATGTCGTCATCAAAGAAATTTATCAACAAAATGAAAAAAACATCCGGGGATATCATACCCAGGAACTCTCATGTCAAATTTCCTAAAGATCGGTCCAGTAGTTTAGTCTGAATCGCTCTACACACACACACGCACAGACAGACAGACACACACACACACACACACACATACACCACACACACACACACACACACACACACACACACCACGACCCTCATCTCGATTCCCCCTCTATGTTAAAACATTTAGTCAAAACTTGACTAAATGTAAAAAGACAAGAAGGTATAAACAAAAAAAGACAAAGAATAGAAAATATTTATTAGATCATGGAAGCGTACTGAATAACCTGTCCAATAAAGTCGGATTTTGTTCTTACAAATCTCGGATATTTTGAGATTGGCAGCTAACAGGATGGCCGAACGGTGTAAGTATAAACAGCTCAGTGTGTACATTAAAAGTGACAGTATTTATTTTTATTACTTTGTGTCGCTATCTTTTTCCAGTAACTATCAGATGTCAGGATGGCCGAGCGGTCTAAGGCGCTGCGTTCAGGTAGCAGTCTGGTTTTCCAGACAATCTTTTTTTTATTCTCCGTTGTTGTTTTGTTGTTATGTTTTCTGTGTTGATTCACTTCTTATTAACATCGCACT